>NC_133658.1:556011335-556187928 GCF_037893015.1 Macrotis lagotis
AATTAATTATTTTATAAATAATATTAAAATGCTGATTCAGTTCATTTTTAAATAATTCAAGAATATGTAATACCTGCTGAATCTCTTAAAGTGGAATGACTGGAGGGAGGGGGGTGGTCTATACTACTTAAGCAATATTCTCAAAGGCTCCCACTCTCTTCATTTGGTCATGCTGAAGACAATTCTCTTCTGTTTTAACTTTGAAATTATCAGTATATACTAGAGAAAAGAATTTAAGCTTAATATGCTAAACTTCATTCCTGATATTAATGTAGCTCTGAAGATGAATGTTATACAAAAGTCAAAAATTCTCATTTCTTTTTATTTCACAAGGATTCTAAGAGGACCTTAGCATAAACCCCAAAAATCTTTCCTGCACAGCACAGAAGCAATCCTTATTCCTTATTACTTCATTCCAAGTCTTCTTTCAACTTGTCTCTGATACCACCTACTTCATCCCTTCAACTAGGAAGAAGACCTTGACTCATACTTTATTGAAAAATGGTGATCATTATCCATGAACTTCCTCTTCTCCATTTCACAATATGTTGAAACTTCATGCTCTTAACCTACATTTTTTCCTCTTTTAGTCTCATATGTTGAAAAGGTTGTTCTTCTCACCAAGGACAACCCCTCTACTTTTACCCTTCATCCCTTACCATCCCATCTCCCATCTTTCTCTAATTATCAATCTCTCCTTAGGTAATGGCTCATTCTCTGCTACCCACAAACACTCATAGGATTACTGAGAGAGATTATTATATCTATCTCTCTTAAATTAATAATCAATTGAAATAAAATCAAGGATTTTTTTAATTTTAATTTATTTTTAAAGAAAATTTCAAGGTTTAATTGTATAATGAGATATTAGAACATCTGAACAAGTAAAGATCTGGGTTGTACACACAGCTGCTGCTTTCTCCTTCATTTCTTTGGGTTACTAGAGCAACTTGTCAGTAGATTAAACAAAAAAAGACAACCTTGTGCATTACTTAATCTTTCTAAGGCACGACTGGTACAGCACAAACTTCTCCTGTTAGATACAATTAGACTAACTTCCAAATATCATGAACAACACAATCAAACAGTGATGCTGCTGCCAACATCACAGTGTTCACCCCTGGCAGCTTTATGGACCTGTGTACGATATTTGGAGCAATTGGAGGGGGCTGAGGAAAGGAAATGTGTTTAATATGAGAAGAGGTAAGGGTGCCTTGGAGAGAGGAAACTCAGCTGAAGTTGGGCAGCACTAACCTGAACATATCATTGATGCCTACCTAAGCATTATTGATGTTCTTTCATAGAAATATGTGGTGGAATCCCATGATGGGATCTTAATCAGTCTGTAACTGCTCCACCACCATTCAAGATTGCAATATTTTTAGAAGCCTTTAGATTATTTAATCTCTGAAGGACATTGTTAATGGATGAGATAGCTCAGATTCCTGGGAGTAAATGCCTTTTGATCCTGGGTGGAAACCTCACCCGACTAAAGCACCTTAAAAAAAGACTTCGATCTAATCTGAATGAATTTGAACAAACTGTGTTCTCAGACAGGTCTGAATGATCAGAGTCACATCTCCTTACCCTCTCATTAGAATAGTTCTTCCTCTTATTATAATATTCATTCTCTTTCATTACTTGTTAACCAATCCAAGTTGATTGCTAACATCAGGAATACCCACCCACTCTTACAGGGGCATGTAACTGTTGAGTGGGTTCCATGAGGGGTCTCTGGCATTCGAGAGTGTCATGGACCTATTTTATTAATTATTGCTAGCAAGATTAGTAAAATGAATGAAACTATGTGTCTTGAACTTTTCATATATCACAATATGCTTAAAAAAACAATGACAACTCAGTTGAACCAAAGATTCCCTCAAGATCTCCCTCCCACAACAAGATTTCTAGGAAAAAAATATCAACTACATATATTTGTAGTGCTCTACCTCTCCTCTAATTCACTTCTCAAACTCTTGTAATTTGGCTTCTCACCACAACTGATCTTTCTACAGTTACCAGTGATTTCTGAATGATCTCATCTGATGAATATCCTTATTGCAACTATGGGGAGATTGGATTGGATATGGTAGAAGCTTGAGGAAGGGAGATCAATAAGGATGCATTGCAAAGGCATGGGATGATGAATTCCCAAGTAGAATGATGAATGGGGGAATGGATCCTCTCTTCTTGAATAGTCTCTCCTCAATGGGTCTTTTACTTTTCTTTCTTGGAATTTCTTTTACCAAAACCACCTCACTTTGGTCTCCTTTTCTGGAGATTCATCAGTCATCATCCATCAATCAACAAATATCAATTAAGTGCATAATAATAATAATAGCAAACAGTTGTATAGTATTTACTATGTACCAGTCTTTATAATTGAATACTTTACAATTATTATCTCATTTGACTCAACTCTTAGGAGGTAGGTGCTGTTGTTATCCCCATTTTTTAAAACTCAGGTCTTCCTTACTCCATGTCTGAGGACTTTGATTTTTTTCTTTGTTTTTAGGTTTTTGCAAGGCAAACGAGGTTAAGTGGCTTGCCCAAGGCCACACAGCTAGGTAATTAGTAAGTGTCTGAGACTGGATTTGAACTCAGGTACTCCTGACTCCTTGGCTGGTGCTCTATCCACTGCACCACCAAGCCGCCCCCTGAGGACTCTGACCACTGTTCCACTCAGCTATCTTTATATATAGCAGACATTGTTCTTTGAACTAAGGGATATAAAGACAGAAAGTAAAACCATCTCTATTCTTAAGAAGCTTACATTCGGTATGGAAACAACATGTAAATAGAGAATTATTAACTGAATAAATATATGATTAGAGAGAGCATGACTAAACATAATTAAAGAAAGTTGCTAGAGAGGGAAGGAAGAAGCAATTGAAAGAATCAATAGAAGTTTTATGGAGAAGGTGCTGCTTGATCTGAATTTTGAATGAATTAAGAGAACATATGAGGTGGAAGTGAGGTTGAATTGCCTTCCAAAAATAAGACACATTCAGTGCAAAGTCTCCAAAATGGAAGATAGAGAACCATAAAAGAAGAACAGGGAGAAGGACATACTAGACCAACAGAGTGGCAGAAGCAAAATAATGTTTAATGAGATTGTAAAGAAATATTGCAGCAAGTAATGAAGAGTTTTCAAAACTAAACAGAGGAATTTATATATGATCCTAGAGGGGCAATAGGAACCACTGAAGTATATTGAATAGAGAAGTGACATGGCTCTATCTGTAGAAAAATCATTTCCACAGCAGTTTGGAGGACATATTGGAAAGACAAGAGGTAGTAAAAAACAATTACTAGACCAATAAATAGTCCAAGTAAAAGGTAATAAGTACCTAAATGAAGGTGGGAACTGAATGAAAAGAGAGAATTGGTAGAATGTGAAAGATGCTGTTGAAGTAGAAATGAAGTAGAAAAGATTTTGTAAGTGTTCAAATATATGGGGTGTGGGAGAATGAAATATTAAGCATAATAATAAGGTTATAAAATTAGAAAACTGGAACAATAGTGGCTCCCTTGATAGAAATAAAGAAGTTTAGTAAAAGATTAAATATGAGGAAAAAAGATAAGGAATTTTATTGTAGCTTTTCATTCACATCATCCCCCTTACCTATTAATTAATCTCAAGTCTCTTTCTCCTGTACCTTCTCCTCTCTGTAAATATTCTTTCATATTTTTTTAATTATCATTGATTTTATTTTTTTTAATTTTGAGTTCTGAGATGTCTCCCTCTCCCTCTCCCTCAAGCCTGCATTAGAAAAGGCTAACATTTGATATGGATATGTATGTTAAATCATATAATACATAGTTACCAGACTATTTACCATCATGGGAAGGGGGAAGGGAAGGGAGAATGGTAGAAAAATATAGAACTCATAAATTTGCAATTGGATGAAAGTTGAAAAACTACCATTGCATGTAATTGGAAAAGTAAAATAAAATTTCAATGAAAAAAATGTATCACTGTCTTTCTAGTCTTTACAGGTTTACAACCCATCCATAGCCATTCTAAATTCCTCAGTCTCTCTAACCTATCAAATCAAGTGCCAAATCTATTCAATTACAACTCCACAACATCTCTTGCATTTGCCTCCTATCCATTCCAACAGTCATCATTCTACTTGGGAATTCATCATCCCACGCCTAGACTATTTCAATGCCTCCTTATTGATCTCCCTTCCTCAAGCTTCCACCATATCCAATACAATTTCCCCATAGTTGCAATAAGGATATTCCTAAGGTACAGTAATGAGTATACAATGCCTCTGCTCAATAAATTTCTGTGTCTCCCTAATACTTTCTGGGTCAAATGCCTACTCTTCTGTTTGGCATTCAAAGTTTTTGACTTCACTTTCTAGGTTTATTAAACATTATTTCATTCATACACTTGACCCTCCTGCCAAATCTGCTTTTGTATTTTTCTCACATACAGAATTCTACCTCCTACCTCCATGACTTACCATAGGCCATCCTCCATACCTATTATGCACTCTATCCTCAGTTCTGCCTTTTAGAATACCTAATTTCTTTCAAAGATCACTTTAAACTTAACCTCCTACATGATGCTTTTTCTAACATCCCACCTTAAATCACTCTCCAATCCTCTCTCTAAAAAACCTTTTGTTTATATTTTATACATACTGTATAAATTTATGGAGGTATACATATGTTATCTTAATAGAATGCAAGCTGTTTGAAGGCAAAAAAATGTTTTACTTTTATCTTGATGTTCTGTACCTAAATAGGTACAAAGTGCCTTTAGAAGACACTTGATAAATACTTGTTGGGGTTTTTTGGGGGGCGGGGTTGAATGAAAAATTGATTTTCACACATATAACTTACTAAAGACCAAACTGATCTAATTTCTATCAGTAAGCAAGAACAACATAATCCACTCATAAACTAGGGCCCTGGTGATAGTTCTTTTGTGAAGGATGGCCTTTTGCTAGCTTAGGTAATAAAACCCAGTTAGTTCTTAGATTATAACTTCCCTGTGAATAGTAGTAGGTGATTCTGGTCCCTCTTCAGAACTGGAAAAAAAAATCGATCTATGCACACATAGTTGTGAAATTTAAGCACATTATCTCTTCCTAATAGATACTATTATTTTTCTTAATGAATTAAGGAGAGCTATGTTCATATGATAAGTGATTGAAGTTGGTAATAAAATGTCACATTCTAATAATAGATTTGCTAACAGTACTTTCTTTTTGGGGTACAGTTCCAGCTTCTCCATAGAATATTCTTTTTTATCATTAAAATACCCAGGGCTAAGGTAATGTATTTTGGGGTTCATAATATCAGAATATTTAGCATACATACAGAGCTATTTGGATAAAAACTAGAACCAAAGTAATGAGCTTGAAGCATTACTGTAAAAATGGGCATTGTAATAGAGTCAGAAACCATAGATTTGTGAAATAGCTCTTTCACTTATTGTTTAATTGATCCTTCATAGGTTACTTAATGTCTCTGAACCTCAGTTTCCTCATCTGTAAAATGAATGCAATAGATGGTATGATTCTTTTGAGCTCAAAACTGATATCCTACTGGGACTGTCATTGCCTTGTGAATTTAGATAATCTTTTCTGGTTTCTGTCAGATTGGTACGGTTTATTATTTACTTAATTTTAGTACAACATCGGGAGAATTAAAAAGATATTTATGAATCATCCTGAACTTTTTTGGATTTAGGCACCATATTGATGCCCACCACTGTAAAATCAATAGAATACAAGGATTTGTGGATTATTTGGGATAAACAATAAGAATTACTTGGAATAAACAATAATTTTAAAATGCTTTCCATAGCAAGACAATAGAAAGACAGGGGTATTGAAGACAGGTGAAACTTTTTTTCAAGTTGTTTTATCTTTTTCTAGATACTATGAACATCTCAATGGGTAGAAATCTTGGAGTCAAGAAGGCCTGGCTTTAAATTCTGCCTTTGATACACTCGTTTTATGACCACTCAGTCACCTAACCTCTCAGTGCCCCCAGAATTCTCCAAGGTTAAATTGTAAATGAGATGATAATCTGGAGCAATTGAGGGACTTTCCACACTGACAGTCCCCTGAAAAAAAATTAAATCATAAATTCAATAACCCAAAATTTTATTTATGCATATTTTTGTAAAAATAATGGATTTTTTTAAAAATACTAAAACTTTTAATACACAATACTAAAACAGAATCTTTCCTTATTCAATCTATTCTGGTATTCAGGATGAAATCTGTTCCTTTAATAAGTCAGAGCTTGCATGTCATTCTAACATAATGTATATAATTTTCCCCCAATCTTAAAGCACTATATAAACTATTACTATTGTTGTTGTTATTAGCTATTCTTCTCTTCTACTGTGTTTGTGTGTGTGTGTGTGTGTGTGTGTGCTTAAAAAAGCAGCCTTCTCAAGTACCAGAACTTATCTAGGCCTGAGCATATACTGAAAATCTTACATAGGATGATAAACATAGAACTGAAAGTTCATCTTAGAAGTCTAATCCAATTCTCTCATTTAAATGATGAAAATTGAGGGGGGGAGGGAGGTTCATATTAAATAACTTCTGAAAAATGGAAGGTCCTAGGAATTTGAAAAAATAAAATAAAAGAGGAAAAAAATGGAAGATCCTGTTTACTAGGGGCCTATGTCTGTTTCCTCAAACACCTCTGTTTTTTGATCTACTGACTTTCTAGATAAATCTCTGTGGATCTTAGCCAAAAGACTATCAAATGCAACCATGATGGCAAAGGGACACAGTCACTGCATTTTAGCATTTAAAAACCAGCCTGTAGAAGAGGGATAAGACTTATTCTCCTTGGCTCCCAGAAGGCAGAACTAAGAACAATGAATGGAAGTTGCCAAGAGGTAAATTTAGGTTTGATGTCATGAAAAACTTCTTTACAATTTATAAGTATCCAAAAAAAGAATGAGTTTCTTTTCAGGCGCTGTCTTTCGTCTTTCCCAGTGTTAATAAATATTTGGGCAGCTAGGTGGCACAGTGGATGGAGTGCTGGCCCTGAAGCTAGGAAGACACCTCTTGATTGAGTTCAAATCCAACCTCTGACACTTCCTAATTGTGTGACCCTGGGCAAGTCACTTAGCAGTGTTTGCCTCAGTTCCCTCATCTGTAAAAATGTCAAAAGGAAATAGCAAACCATTCCAGTATCCTTGCCAAGAAAACTCCAAGTGGGATCATTAAGAGTTGGACAAAACTTAAAAATTGATTCAACAATAAATGTTTATTGACTAACTAGGTTTTAGGAAAGGCTGAATGAGCACTTGCTGGGTATATTATTAAATTATGTGTGTATAGTTTTTCCCCCCTTCCAAACAGATATTTCCTAACAAAACACTTTAAACAACACAATCCCCAACTCCAGTTAAATTACTGATGATGAACATAAAACTGGTATGTGTCCTTTGACTTTAATGTCTTCATATTAACACTGACTATTGTAATTGTTTTTATTTTGTTTATACTGGGGACAGTAATATGTCAATTATAGATAAAATCACTTTATAAGGTTTTTAGAACACTTTGATACCAAAAGGGTGAGAAATATTAATATCACTAGTTTTATATACAGTTGCCTCAGAATCCATAGATGGGGAAAACAAAGCCCAGGTTAAGTGTCTAAGATCACATAATTAGTGATATTGATGGAATTAGAACAAAGATCTATAGATTACTTCCCCCATATTCCTTTATTTTATTTTCTTTTTTAATTTTCTTTTATTTTATTTTTTTAGGTTTTTGCAAGGCAAATGGGGTTAGGTGGCTTGCCCAAGGCCACACAGCTAGGTAATTATTAAGTGCCTGAGACCGGATCTGAACCCAGGTACTCCTGACTCCAAGGCCGGTGCTTTATCCAGTGCGCCACCTAGCCACCCCTTTTTTAATTTTACAAAAATTATTTCATTTTATTTTTTCAGTAATTCTGGAACATAAGTGCTGTTATTACTCCTCATTTTACAGATGAGGTCACATATCCACTGTTCCCACCTATTTGCTTCTAAGAAGGAAACAGTTATTAAGCATCTACCATTTGCCAAAGGGTATGATAAGTGCTCTACAAATATTATCTTATTGATCATCAGAGAAAAGCTGAGAGATAGGTACTATTATTACCTCCATTTAACAGTTAAGGAGGGGCGGCTAGATGGCGCACTGGATAAAGCACCGGCCTTGGAGTCAGGAGTACCTGGGTTCAGATCCGGTCTCAGGCACTTAATAATTACCTAGCTGTGTGGCCTTGGGCAAGCCACCTAACCCCATTTGCCTTGCAAAAACCTAAAACAAAAAAACAAAAAAACATTTAACAGTTAAGGAAACTGAGGGAGACAGAGTTTTAAGTGACTTACCCAGGTCATATAGCTAATAACTGTCTTAGGCCAGATTTCAATTCAGATCTTCCTGATTCTGGGTCCTGCACTCTATCCACTAACTACCTTACCAGCCTTGAGTCATTTCATTCACTATATTATGCATTTGTGTACAAGAAGGAGAGGATTCAGTTCAGATATCCAAGCACTATTCCTACTCTTAAGCAGCCACCAGTCATTACCCAACCTGAGAGGGAAACACCAATCTATTGGTACTTCCTCTTTATGTGTTTAGCAAACTCCTACCTCCTGTTTCTCACTTAATTTAGTTTTTGAATCTGTAGGTTCTTTGGTTTAAGGTGGAAAGAACCTCAGAAGCCACTTCTGATTGTTCTCATTTATAGATCAAGAAACTGAAACACTGAATGAATTATTCAAGGTCATATCAAAGGTGAAATGTATTTATTTTAATTAATAAACTTATATTTTCTTTTTCTTCCATTTCCTTTACCTGAAAGAAAAAACAAAATTCTTTATTTTATTCCTTTATTCAAATAACTAGTACCTAGTACATTTTTGTCTTGTTTAATTTGAAAGTAAAATAAAATAAGAAAAAAATTATCATATTCACAGATCATAAGAGAGAATTCATATAAAACAATAAATTTCCATTTCAAGTAAACTTATTAATAAATACTACACATTATTTTCTTTTTGTTTTAGGTTTTTTTGCAAGGCAATGGGGTTAAGTGGCTTGCCCAAGGCCACACAGCTAGGTAATTATTAAGTGTCTGAAGCCGGATTTGAACTCAGGTACCCCTAACTCCAGGGCTGGTGCTCTATCCACTGTGCCACCTAGACACCCCTATACATTATGTACAGCTTTCCTTTGCTTCCTTATTGATTTTCTATTGTTCTATGCTGTGTATTTTTTACTTTATTTTTCCCCTCCTCCTTCACCCAATTCTAAAGGTCACAATTAAGCATGGATCTATACATAGATACTATAAACATATATATATATATATATACATTCATATATATGTGTGTGTGTAAAACTGTACTAAGCTTATTTTTTTCCTATCATCTGTTTCTCCCAAAATTCTTATGACAAAAATGTTTGGTAAAACAAAACAAATTTCCACATTGGTCATATCCAAAAATAGATGTCTTATTTTTTGTATAATAAGTTTATGACTTCTCTGACAGGGGGCATGGGTAGCTTCATCATCCATCCTCTGAAATCAAGATTGGTCAATGCATTAATCTGCTAGGTTTTTCAAAGATGTTTATCTTTGCAATGTTGTTGTTAAATAAATTGTTTTCTTGGTTTTACTACACTCTGCACCAGTTCGTGTAAATCTTCCCAGATTTCTTTGATGCCATTCCTTTTGGTTTTTCTTAAAACACAATAGCTCTGTTGTATTCATATGTCATATGAAAAGTATCTCTCTGATCCTCTGGCTAATGCTGTAAAATAGCTACTAAAAGCATAATTATTCATGTTCAATATTCATCTCCCAGTGTTATTCTAAGGTTCAGTGGCACAAGAGATAAGACAGTATTTTATAAAATCTGCAGCATGCAAATATTAGGGATTATTCTTATTATCACAAAAACGGTAAGGAATAGTGCATAAGAGTCCTCAAACTGAACCATCCTATAAGAAAAAAAGCTTGTCAAGAAAATAAACCAAAATATAGACTTCCATAGGTCTATGATGAAGAATAATACTAGGGGAAAATCATAAAGTAAATAAAGTTCATCTTTGAAATACTTCTACCATTAAGTACTTCTCCCACCTTCCCCTATCCTTTGGAGTAGTGTACTCTCCTTCCGGCCCTTAGATGTTCAAGCTTTCCCATGGAGCCAAGCCCAAATCTATCTTAGGCAATGACCTGCCTTTTCAAGTATGAGGACCATCACCTCCCTCCACTCCATGTCAATCAGTCAACAAGTAAGTATTCATTTAGTGGTTACTGTGTACCAGAAATTATAGTTAGCTACAAAAGAAAAAAAAGCAGAATCAGTTCAAGGAACATACACTCTAATGGGGAAACAATAAGTAAATGAATAGGCACATACAAAATATGGGCAGGGTAGATGAAAGTACACTAAAAGGAAGAAAACATTAACAGCTTAGAAACCTGGGAAAGGCCATCTGCAAAAGGTAGTATTAGGTTGAAATTCAGAGGAATCCGGGAAAACTAAGAGGTAAAGATGAGAAAGGAACAACCAAATCAAAGTCATGGAAAGAGGAGATATGAGATGACTTGTTTGAGGAATTGTCATGGCAGTCAGACTATTAGTAGATATTGATGATGAAAAGAAACTAGGGAAGGTGAATATATCAATACATTAAAACACTTTTGTATTTTTATTCATCCCAGCAGGATCTACATAAATTTGAAATATAGTAATGCATATATGTATGCAAAATATTACTTATTAAATATATGAAAAGTATGTTTACATATTTATCATGCTATCATTTAATGAGATGGGTTACTTGCAATGATTCTTTTTCCCCCAGAAGTCTGGGACTCACAAAGTGAAAATTACTGCTCCAAATACATAACCCTGCTCAAACTAATCTACCCAGTAGGTCTATTTCTACACGACCTTGATGACACCTAGCTATCAAGACTGATCTAATAAACTATTACAATGTTAATGGTTAATAACAATTTAACAGACTAATTCTTCCCAGTATATTTTCATTTTTAACAGGAGACCTACTCCTCCATTCATTAAACAAGCATTTAGTGAATAATTTAATGAGTATGTACTAGGGGTCACCCTCAATACAAAGAAATGAATCTACTGGCATAAACTCAGAGACCCTGAGTGTCCATTAGGGGGAAAATGTAGGAGAAGGGAGATAAAGAGCTTTGCCAGAAGCTCACAAATCATAATATAACAAAGATCCACTAGAGAATGTGTTTGGAGATTCTGGTATCAAAAGTGAAAGTGCTAGGATACTTTTGTCTGAAAAAGATTACTATTCTATCAGGAAAATTAATCATCTTCATTTCAATTTAGGAAGAAACTTAGCATAGTATCTAGAGCACTGGGCTTGGAATAAGGAAGACCTTGGCTTCAATTTACCCTGTGACATATATTAGGTTACCATGGAGATGTTATTTGACCTCTCTGAACCTTGTTTCCTCATCAGATGGAGCATCCCACCTGAATGGAAGGTGGACATCTTCTTCATTTCTCACCTGGCTACCCTGCTCTGGGACTTCTCCAAATTCTCCACCATACCCTTTCAATGAGTACTTTCTACAAGTCCCTTCTTTTTCAATCATTTGTATGCTATCTCCCTTCTTCAGATTGTAAACTCATTGGGGTGGGAACCTCTTATTTTCATATTTATATCCTAAGATCTTATAATGGTTCTTTCTAGGCATTTAATAAATGTTTTTTGAACTTTGACTATTCATGACTATCCAGTATGTTATAATGGAGTATTGGACTTATGATCATTATACAAAGATTCCCATTCTGTGTTAGAGTAGGTACAGTAATGGACAATCACTTAATCCCTGAGGATCTCAGTCTTCCATATATATATATATATATATGAAATGAGGGTAATAAAATTTCTATTTGAAAGTATAGTAAATCCTAGAGTGCTACTATAAATGTTATCTATTATTATAGAAATGGGAGATAATGAGAAAAGAAAATGTAATACATGAAGGAAAGTATCTAGAGAAGTCAGTTGGACTTTATTAAGTAGACACTGAGGAACTACTGAAGGATTTTGAACAGAAGATTGAAATGATTCAATAGAATAAAACTGTGTCAGGAAAATTAATTAGGTACCAGGGTAAAGAAGGATGAACTATGGAAGAGTTAGACTAGATGTAGGAAGTTAAGTTGGAAGGTTATCATAATAGTGCAACCGTGGGGGAAAATGAGTGATCAAATTAGGATGGTTGCAATAGGAACAGAAAAGAAATGAAAGATGAATCGAGAGGTAGATTCAAAATGACTTGTCATGTAATGGAATAATGGAGGGAGAGCCAAGAATCAAAGATGCTTCTCAGATTTTAAACCTGAATAACTTAGGAGGAGAATGATGCCTGGAACTGAAATAGGCAAGTTGAGTAGGGACAGACTTAGGGGGCAAAAATGCTTACTTGAATTTTCAAATGTTGAGATTGAGAGGCTTGTAGGAAATCCAAGTTAATCCAATTAAGCAAGTATTCTGGAGCTCTGGGAAGAAGTTAGGGGAGATAGAGATTTGAGACTCTGCTTACAGTTAACAATTCCAATAGAATGAGTAAAAATAATAAAAATAAAAACAATAATTTGGTATTAAGATTTGAGACTAATTTGAGTTAAAGGTGACAATTTAAATAATAATAATAATAAATAATTCATGGTATAGATGAAGTCACAAAGGAAGAAAGTTTGAAATAAAAGAGAAACAGAAATTAGTTTCCATGTTTACAAGGTATAAAGAAGAGGCAGCAGAGGAGACAGAAAGAACCTAGAGAGAGAAGAACATCAATCACCAACAGTATTTATGATATAAATACTGGGAATATAATGACAGGAAACCCACTCTGCCCTCAAGGAGTATGTCATTAAAGTCAACAAATATTTATTAAATGTATACTGTGTTCTAGGAATTGTGTAAGTGAATAACCAGATTGATCAATCACTACATAGATAAATAAATATATTAAAAATGTATAAATAAATACAAGATCTTCATCCCTCTCTAGATTGCAGTCCTGATCCTCAGGGACTTTCTTTATCTTTTTCTCTCACTCCCCTCAAAGGACACCTTCATCTCTTCTCTCCCCCTTTCAGCTAATTTTATGTGTTGCCTCTCACAATTAGAATGTAAATTCCTTGAGGATAAGAATGTAAGCTCCCTGAGAATAGGGCACTATCTTTCTGCTTGATTTGGAATTCTTAGATTCCAGCTAGCATAGGACCTAGCAACAGAGTAAGCTAGTAGATATTTGTTGTCTAACAAGGTAATTTGAAGGGTAAAAGGCACGAGCAGGTGGAAGATGAGGAAAGGATTTATATAGGAGGTGGTTTTGAACTGAGTTTTTAAGAACTTAAGCAAGTAAGGAAATAAGTATTAAGAGGCAGGGGTAAGGAGAGTATATATTTCAGTCTTAAAGGATAGCCTTCTGAAAAGGCATAGAGATGGAAAAGGAGGATGCTGTGTAAAGAAGAAACAAAAAAGCTAATTTAGCTGGACCATTGAATATATGCATGAAGAGGAATTTACCTTAAGTAACATAAATAGTAATTAATTAATAATAAGTATAACTATATTTATAGAATTTTAAAATTTGCAAAGAAATTTATGTTATCTTGTTAGATAGGTAGGTTCTCACAACAATCTGTGAGGTTATTATTACCATTTTACAAGAAGAGGAAACTGAGGATCTTAGAAGCTGTGATTTTCCCATGGTCATACTGTTAGCAAGTACCTGAGTCTGGATCTGATCTCAGATCTTCTTAGTTCAAGTCCAGTGTTCTATCCACTAAATGTTCTATGCTACCTAACTAGCTATCTTATTTCTCAATGCATATATAAGACTAGAAAGGTAGACTGAGGCTAAGTTGTAAAGGATTGTAAATGCTAAACAAAGGAGTTTATACTTGATCTTAGGAGCAACAGAAATTCATTAGTTTATTGAGTAGGATAATACCTTGATCAGACCTGAACTTCAAAAAAATCACTTTGATAATTATGTAAAGGATAGATTGGAGAAGACAGACTTAATAAAGAGAGAGGGACAATAAAGACACTGCTGCAATAGTTTAGGAAAGAGCTGATGGTGATGAAGGTCTGACCTAGGGTGATGGTCATGTGGGAGAGAAGGAGATAGATAAAAGAGCTGTTGTGGAGATAAAATCAAAAAGATTTTTCATTGATTGGCTATGATGGAGAATTCAGAGTCTGAGATCATGCCAAGGTTGTGAACTTAGAAGACTAGAAGAATGGTGTACATTCAACAAAGATAGGGAAGTTCAGAAAGAGGGTGGATGTAGGGGAAGGGGAAGATAAGGTACTCTATTTTGAACATAACGAGCTTGTCATGCCTCTGGCACATCCATGGGGCAAACATTAGGAAAGAAGTTACTCAAAATCTGCCACCTCTTCTACCTATGAGTTGACTTTACCTCAAAGGACATATTTTAAAGGTCATGGTAGCCCTCTGTGACATCCTCCTCATCTAGTAAAAAGTCTGAGGCAAGATTCCAACTCAAGTCTTCCTGACTCCCCTGTCTCTAATGTTAGGGTTACCAAGTTAAACTGGACCTTTGTTCTGGCAGAATAGTGGTCTGCCTTGGACTACGGCCAGAGTAGCAAACTGAAAATCATTCATGTGTTTCAGAATCCTCAGGAATTTAGATCTTAACTTCCTAGCAGAATGTTAGATATCTAGTCATCAGAATACTTTAATTGAAGAGTGATCCTAACCCTCTAGGACCATTATCAAGAGATACAACATTCTCCCTAATAACTTTAGGCCAGAATAGTCTAGAATTAAAACAGAACAACCTTAAAAAGATAGGAAAATCTCTTCATGTCAGTCAGTCAACAGACCTTTATTAAACACTTTCTATGTGGATAAATCTAGGTCTATGTCAGCTGCTCTGAACATAGTTGACATTCTGGGAGGAAAATTAAGATTATAACAGTCTTATTAACTTGAAGTATCTTGGTCATAGCTTACTTAGTTTTTGTAGGATTTAATTTTGCTTCAAATGTTAATAACCTTTTAAATAATTAGCTGAATAATTTCTTGAAAATTTTCAAATTTCTAACCTTTTTTCATCAAAAATAAAAAGCTTTCTGTTCAGGAGAAGGCAAAAAATAACTTTGCCATAATACATAACGTATGAGTCATGGAATAGGTTTGAATAATTTGCAGACACGTTGCTATTGAGTCATCATGAATGATACAAGACCATTTGAATGTTCCTAAATCTAAACCTTTTACAATTTATAGGAGAACAAAAATACTACTACTTTCTGTAGCAGTATTATGACTCTCAGTTTTTTCTTTGTCTTTAGGAGGGTTGCTAAGGTTATATTATTACAATACCATTTCTTAGATGAGGAAATTGAGGCACCAGGAGGTCAATTGACTTTCTAAACATCTCAGAATGAATCACTTGTAAAACTTGGCATAAAATCCATGCCTCGCTTAAATTTGTCCAGTAGATTTCCTTCCAATAGACTACAATAGATTGAAAAAAAAAGATATCGATATATTTAGTCTATTCCTCCTATGACATGTAAAAATCCTATGATATAAAAGTATTGAGCAAACTACCAGGATTCTGTTGCATACATTGAACTTTCATCATTTATATTTTAAGTGTTACTCTTTTTAGATGGACAATCATAAAGTTGATATTTCTACTCTTCACCAAGGGCCATGATGATTACTTCTGCTTTTGAAATCACTGTAATCTAATTTCTGGTCACAAACAAGTTTCCACCATCCCCAAGCTCTTCTGATAAGACCGGTTAACAAACCAATGATTTCCTTAGTGTTATAGAGATTCTTTGTAGGTTAACATTTTAGAAGCAGCTAGGTGGCAATGGAGCATACAACTTGGAGTCAGGAAGACCTGAGTTCAAAATCTTCCTTATGATACTTACTTATTCTATGACCCTATACAAGTCACTAAACTTCTGTTTGTCTCATCTTCCTCAACTGTAAAATAGGTATAATAATAGCAACTATCTCTTAGTGTGGTTGTGGGGATAAATTGAGTGAACAGGTAGAAAGCACTTGGCAAACTTTAAAACACATATATACATGCTAATTATTATTATCGTTGCTGTTGTTGTTTGTTATTTGTTGTTCATATTTTGTTCTCAAAGAGGACCAATGACATCAGGATGATGATGTCTTGACTCACAAGTGAATTGGATTTGTGAAGCAAAGCTGTGTTCGAAATCATTAGCCTTACTCTCTCCTCCGGAGTCTTCAGAATCCAGTGGCAAGACACAGGTCAGGACAATTTGCAGATACAGTGGGAGACCTTGACCTTTTTAAGCTAAAGTCTCTACCAGGTCTCAGTTTGTCAGGGGCAACCCCCATTCAGTCATTAAAACTTGGTAGGAATTGAAGCAAAAGATCGCCTTGTTTGCCTTCACAAAAGAGTCAGTCTGAGAGGATCAATCTCAATTTCTGGCCAGAACAGAAACAATTGCTATTTATACTCCATTATTATTATTATTATTATTATTATTATTATAGATCTTTGACATGAGTAAACCTATCCAAAAAATAAATACCCTTCCTTAACTAGCAAGGGTCAATCTAACTTCTCCTGGTTAACTCTTTAATTTTGAAAGCAGGCCTCTGTCACTGAAGATGAGTCCAGACAGAACTTTTCCCCTAATAGCACTCTGTGGACCTCAGGGTAGAATAATTACAAGGTCTTACCTTGCAGGGGTTACCATACACCTCTCCACATTGGTACTATTTCACTGAGCATTCCTTGTCTTCTCTCAGAAACTTAACAGTTCTACACCCCAATCATACCCTTGTTACAATTTAAACCCTTTCCAAAAGATGAGTATATGTTGGTAGGATGTAATTAAGGACAACTAAATTTCTGATACTTTTATTTTTACCTATTATGATTTACAAAAAGAGAACATACAAACACCTACAGCAATTATTATCTGAAGCATTCTTTGGGGGTATTTAATTAGGGGATAGGGACTAGACCTGGGATTTCAAAGCTATATGAAAACTCTTATTTTTTTTTTAGGTTTTTGCAAGGCAAATGGGGTCAAGTGGCTTGCCCAAGGCCACACAGCTAGGTAATTATTAAGTGTTTGAGACCAGATTTGAACCCAGATACTCCTGACTCCAGGGCCGGTGCTTTATCCACTGCACCACCTAGCCACCCCTGAAAACTCTTATTTTTAATATTATTTTATTTTACTTTTTTCAATTATATGTGAATATAGTTTTCAACATTCATCTTTTTATACGTTTTTGAGTTTCACATTTTTCTATCTCCCTTCCTTCCTTTCTCTCTCCCTATAACAGAAAGAACTCTGATATGTTATACATGAACAATCATGGGAAATGACTTCTATTAATGTTAAGTAGACACATTCCCTGCAATGTTGAAAGCTGCCCTTGCTGAAAGGTTACTTGCCAGGGTCACACAGTCAGTATGTCACATACTTGTTACTTGAACCTGGATCTTCCTGGTTCTGAAGGCTGCCACCTTAACTAGTTCCCCTCTTCTTTATTTCTATTGTTATTTCACCATTTTTTGCTATATATATATTTTGTCTACCTACTGACAATGTCTCTTTCTTTAGGGCAGGTATCATTTCTCCTACTACTTTGTAGCCCGGATGGCTAATATATACTTTGCCCACAGTAGGTTCTCAAGAAAGATTTGTTGAATAAAATGAATGAATGAATATTAATAGAGAATGATAATGCCAAGGGAGTAGGATGACTCATCTCCTCTGTAGATAATTAAGAACAAGACAGATACACATATGACTGGAAAGGTTTAGCCTAGCAGCAACAGCATAAATTAGATTTCCTTTGGAGGATTCTTATAGACCAGAGTTTCTTTATTTTTGTGCTCTAAATTCACTATAACCAGGATCTTCTTCTGTTCCTATCTTTTCATAGCTTTTTAAAAGTTTCAAAATACCATTTTTACTCAGGCCGACATATTCAGAGCTTCTTAAAGGTAATAAGTGAAGATCTTGATAAAGGAGATTTCACTATAATACCTCCATAAAATGAAAAAAAATTAATTAAAATTTAATGAGCTCTAAAATAGCTGGGGAGTCTTATATGGTAGAATCAGCATTCTGTTCTAATATCAGCTACAAGCATTTTAGGAAAAAAATGTAAAAAAGTAGCATGATAATAAAATGCAGTACCAACTTTATTTTTTTTCTTTTTTTTCCTTTTTTCCTAGTGAAAGAAAAATGATCTGTAATCCTAGAATATATCATATAGTTTCTGTGAATAATACTTTATGAGAGTTAAGCTTTTATTATAGTCACAGAATATTAGAACTTGAAGGAAACTTAAAGATCAAACTTGAAGAGCCCAATCTCCTTTGATTGATCTATTAAAAAAAAAAGTTAAATAACAACGAGTTGCTACAAGTTAAGGGATCTAATCTGGTAGATAGAGTGCCAGGCCTGAAGTCAGAAAGACTCAACTTTTTAAGTTCAAATCTGGTCTCAGACTAGTTGTGTGACCCTGTTTGCCTCAGTTTCTTCCTCTGTAAAATGAGTTGGAAAAGAACATGGCAAACCACTCCAGTAGCTTTACTAAGAAAACCTTCAATGGAGTCACAGAGAGCTGGACACAACTGAAAAATGACTTAACTCTACGAGTTGGTAATTTTTCAAATCTAATTTAATGTGTGGGATTTAAAAGTCAAAATTATTATTAACTAATATTAATGTGGTACTTTAAAGTTTTCCAAGTACTTTACATAAATTATTTAATTTGAGTCTCATAATAACTCACAATGTAGATACTATGGGGATTATTAGCCTCATTCTTATAGATATAGAAATTGAGGACTTTAAATGACTTGCCCATGGTCACACTCCAAAGCAAGTGGCAGAACTGAAATTTGTATCCAAGTATTCCTGATTCAAAATACATTATACTAACTATGTAAATATATGTGTGTTATACATGATCATACATACTTATAAATTCATCTATTATCCAAAAATTATTAAGCAGGTATCATTTTATGAGGGGCACAAAGACATATAATATAAAGCTCGGCCTCTGTGCTGCAGGATCATGCAATATAGTTTTGAGGATAAATTTATTAATAAATATCTAGCAAGACAAAACATGTTAAGTGTTATATAAGGATCACGAGAGGCCCTGGAGATTATCAGTCTGACCTCCAAACTTTATGGATGAGAAGACCAAGCCCAGAGAAATAAATAAAAAAGTAAACTATCTGGGGCTTAGTCTTTGATGCCACAGTGCAGGAGTTTGAAGGAGTCAATCCATGCTCTTGGAAAGAGAAGAATGGATCATAAAAACACCACTACATTTTAAACTAAGGCAAGAATTTAGCTAGCATGGGCATAGGTAGGCGGGATGAACTCTACAGAAACTTCAGGCAGTTTATTTAATAGCATAAGTTTGAAGTGGGCCAGGTTAATATTGTTTCATGATTTCTCAGACAGTAGACAAAGCAGATTCTGGTTAAAGGAGTGAAGTGTCAAAAAAGAGGCAACAGTTTGCAAATTGTACTGGTCATCAAAAAAACCAATAAATTCCAGGCCAGGTTCTTTCCTTAGTATTAGTTACAACCTTTTCCTGGGAGGTTCTGGGTTAGAAAGGAGAGTGTTTAAGTGTCCAGTTGTCAAGTACCTACTGAAAACCCAAATAGAAATGGCCCTTTAAACTGCCAGATAGTTGAGAGCCTGTTGGGGGCGGGGGGGTTGTTTCAGCCTTGGCCCCATTTGGAGTTTTCTTGGTGCAGATACTGGAGTAACTTGCCATTTCCTTTTCCAGCTCATTTTACAGAGGGAAAAACTGAGGCATCAGACCTAGCAAGCATCTGAGGTCTGATTTGAACTCAGGTCTTCCTGAGCCCAGGCCCAGCTCAGTGTGCACTACAGCAGCATCTAACTGCTCATAGGACATTTTACCCAGGTTTTGTTTCATTTTCTTTCTTTATAATCTTTCCCTTTTTCTGGTGTTTAACCTCCCCTTGCTTTCTATAATACAATAACCACATGCCTTTTTATTCCCTGAAGGTTTTCTCTGCTTAGGTCTTTGCTTCCAGAGGGCACCAAAGACAGCTTGAACTGGATCCCAAGCCAATTGCTATATTTTCAGTGTGAATATTTACACCTTAGAAATCTGAAAAGCTCCACAAATCAAGGCTTAATCTGTAGTGGAGAAAATATTAATAATGTATATTCATGTGTTAAGTACATTTTTTCAGAGTTAATGTTACACATTAAGCATTTAGCCACTCACATACTACTAATTTAACCTCTCAAAACCCTCCTGCCCTCCATGAGCCCTACCTCTAACCAGTTAAACCTTTAGATTCAGACTTTCCTTTCATGATATATGAATGACCCTGCTCTCATACTTTCTTCCTAAGATTAGGGAAGAGTATAGTTTCTTTGCAGCTTCTGAAACCATGATATATATGTGTAACTACCTCTAGGATGGTGACATTTTTATCCATCAGGGACTATATGCGTCTCTCTTTGCAAGTATGTGTGCATGTGTATGTGTGTTTCTATATGTATTGGGTAAGCTAAATAGCGAACTGGATATAATGCTGGCCCTGAAGTCAGGGGAACCTGAGTTCAAATCTAACCTCAGACACTTACTAAGTGATGTTGGGCAAGTCACTTAACCCCTATCACCTCACATTTCCAGTCACCCTGTTTTGTATCTGGTCACTAAACCAGATGTCTCTGGAGGAGAAAGTGAGTCTGGTGACTTTCACTCACTCAAGTTCAATTCACATGATTGTTACAGCATCTCCCTGATGCCAGGATCTTTTTTGAGAATGAAGAACAAATGTGTGTACATGTGTATGATTACATGCATGCATGCACACAAACATGTTTAGAAACACATACAAATATACAAATACACACAAAAAAGGAAAAGGAAAGCCAGGTAGGTTTTGAGAGAAAATACCTGGTTACCCTAGCTTCACTGAGGAAGCCCTAGTCTTGTGGCCCTCTGCTTTCAGACCCTCCCTATGTACCCAGCACCTCCTGCCCCCTGCCTTAGCAGCTTTCCATAAAGGTTAGAAGGGAGTGAGGGCAAGAAAGAAGCATTATAGAGCTTTTTGGCAACAGGGAAGCTCTCCGCTCATTTTTGCCCTGTGGACTTACTCACAAGCTAATAGCTTCCTATTAGTCACTGAGTGAATGACCCTTTTCCTCAAAGAGAGTAGTAACTCCCTGTTGGCCTGCTACGCAAACTTTCTGCACAAATTCAAATAGGTATCTAATAATGGAAAGGAGCTATCAATTGAACAATCCAAATGCTTCTTTTTGCCTAGGATCTGATCAAAAAGACTTCGCTTTACTTATTATAAAGAATACTATCCATCTCCAGAGAAAGAGATGATAGTGTCTGAATACAGATTGAAATGGACTTTTTTTTAAACTTTATTTTTCTTGAGGTTTCTTTTTTTTTGGGGGGAGAGGGGGTCTGTGATTTCTTCCACAACATGACAATTATGGAGATGTTTTTCATGATTACACATTTATAACCTATACCAAATTGCTTGCTTTCTCCATTAGGCGGAATGGGGTGGGAGGAGGGAGAGAATTTGGAATTCAAGGTTTTGAAAATGAATGTTGGGAATTGTTTTTGCATGTAACCAGGGAAAAATAAAATACTAAATAAAGAAAAAAATAAAAATAAGTTAAAAAAAAAGAAACTGCCCTTTCCTTGTCCCAGCTCATAGATTCATAGATGGAAAGGAGGTCGCAAGGTCAAATAGTCCAATCCCTTCATTTTACACATAAGAAAGTTGAGAGTCAAGGAGATTAAGTAATTTATCCAACATCACATGGTTACTAAAGTGGTAAAGTCAAGCATTTGAACCCAAGGATTCCAGATTCTGTATTCTTTTCCACTGTAGCATGCTGTCTCTCATTAGATGGTCAATTCTCAGAGGGGATGACCCATCCCACCAGGGAAAAGCATACACATGCAGAAATTAGTTTATAAATGAAGGACTTTAAGAAGATTCTCTTCTCTCCTGCTCAAGACATAATAGGCCAGGCATCTAGCCATCCCCTATCCTGACACAGCAACCCATAGGTTCCATGAAGAGCACCGGTTGGTTCTACTCCCCACTTTTCCCAGTAGCTTTTGAGATCTACTGACTCAAGCAGTGGAACCCATTATATCCATGGAGATTGCTACTCACAGTTGGTCTCCGATCCCAGCTGGTCTCTGATGGTTTAGTTAAGAAAACTTGCAACTCCTCTGGACATCAAAGGGTTTTGGGGGACATATTGGAGTCATAGCAGCCACAGCTTGGACCTCATATGGCATCCCTATTCACCTCCCTTTTCTATAAGATATTTTGAGGGTAAGGAAGTCATTCATTCCTCTACTCTATCACCTATAGTCTGAAAGGCACATCCATTATATAGCAGGATCTCTGCCACAATACAACTTAATACCAGTAGAACCAGGGCTATTTTCACACCATTCCTGAAATCTGTGCCAACCAACCACTTGTCTCTCCAAAATATGTAGGTGAAAAATTTAAGGATTTATTCCACCATTTCCTGGCTCCTGCTCCCCACACACTGGTGCTTATGGTAGGTGTCTTGTTTTGTTGTTCAGTTGCTTTTCAGTCACATCAGATTCTTATTGATCCCATTTGGGATTTTCTTTTTTTATTTTATTTTATTTATTTAAGGCAATGGGGTTAAGAATGACTTGCCTAAGTTCACACAGTTAGATAATTAATTATGTGACTAGGGTCACATTTCAGGGTCATTGCTCTATTCACTATGCCACTTAGCTGCCCCCCATTTGGGGTTTCCTTGGCAAAGATATTGGAATGCTTTGTCAATTCCTTCCCCAGCTCATTTATAGATGAGGAAACTGAGGCAAATAGACTTAAGTGACTTGCCCAAGGTCACCGAGTTAGGATGTATCTGATACAAGATTTGAATAGATAAGTGTTCCTGACTCTGTACTCTATTCACTCTACCACCTAGCAACCAAACCAGGAGATCAAGTTTACTTCCAAATTATCCAAAATAGAATTCAAAAAAATACATTTCCCTTGAGAATTTATGTTAGATCAAGTCTGGCTCACTACCTATTATCTTAATTCAGAATAGTAAGAACCTAGCAACTTCTAGCTAGAGCTTAGAAATAGTAAGATGATGCAATGGCTAGAGCACTGGGCCTGAATTTGAGTAGGTCTGAGTTTAAATTCTACCTCAGACACTGTGTAACCCTGGGCAAGTCTGCCTCAGTGCCCTCCTCTATAAAATGGTGACAAAAGCAGCAACTATCACCCACCAGGGTGATGAAGATCAAATGAAGATAATATTTGTAAAGTCCTTAGTGAAGTATTTGACTAGTTTCCTTCCTATAGCTGTCATCTACCTTGTGTTCTATCACTATTACATCTGCCATACCAAGTTGGGTTCTTTCATCACCATGCCCACTCCCCATATTAGTTAAAGAATTTTGATGGTCTGACTCATCCTAAATAGTAATTTCTGACATGTACACAGGAAGTGGGATATGGAAGTAAGTCTGAAACTCAATTCCTATCTCAACTCTGAAACTGAAATGAATCTTTCATCCCAGTTGCCCTGCCAAGCCAAGACTCCCTAAATCCTAGGAATAGAAATGGGAGGAAATGGTAATTTTGATTATGATATATGTTCTTCATTCTTGAAGACCATGACATCAGGGAGGTGATGCCATGAGAAACAAATGAATTGGAGGGGAGCTGTGCAAAGTCACCAGCTTTACTTTCTCCTCCTGAGTCATCTGGTCCAGTGGCCAGATACAAATCAAGATGTGAGGCAATACTTGTCCAAGGTCACACAGCTAGTAAATGTTAAGTGTCACACTTGAACTCAGGTCCTCCTGACTCCACTGTACCACCTAGCTACCCAAATAGTACTAGAACTCTTCTCCTAGCCCCTCAAGTCCCACTAGATAACTTTAAAATCTCTCTACATTTTCACCCATCCTCTATGTTGTTCCATACTGTAGAGAAGAGATGATCCTTTTCCTGGCTAAAAGCAATTCCTCTACTTGATACCAAACCTCATGGCTTCTCCAGGCTTTAATCATATGTTATTCTTTTTTTTTCAATCTCATCTTCCACCTCTCTACTTGGTCCTTTCCCACTGCCTACAAACATGCCCAGAGCTTTCCTGATCTTAAAATAATAGGTAATAATAATTGGTAACATTTATATAGAACTTATTCATGTGCCACTTTACAATTACTATCTCATTTGCTCTCAAAACAATATTGTCAGGGGCGGCTAGGTGGCACAGTGGATAAAGCACCGGCCCTGGAGTCAGGAGCACCTGGGTTCAAATCCAGTCTCAAACACTTAATAATTAATTATCTAGCTGTGTGGCCTTGGGCAAGCCACTTAACTCCATTTACCTTACAAAAAAAACCTAAAAACAAACAAACAAACAATATTGTCCCCATGATGAGGTGGGGTATGAGGTGAAATAACTTGCCCAAGGTCACACAACTAGACATGTCTGAGGTCCATATTTCAGGCACAATAGACTAGACCAGCTACTTGTTCTCCCAACCTTCACTTCACCTCTTACTCTCCCCCAGCTATTATCTCAAATGTTGGTTATACAGAACTGAATTCTTCCTTTTCATTATCAAATTCAGTTTCAGTTTCCACTTTCTCACCACCCACACACTTCTGTACCCCTATGGTCCTCTGACCCCATTACTAGACTGAACCTTTTCTCCCTAATGTTGCTAATGATTTCTTAACTATTAAACACCCTATAGTCTCCGTGGCTTCTCTTATTGATTGCCAATTCCCAGTCCTCCATATTCTCTCTTTGCTTGGTTTCTGGGATGCTATTCATTTCTGGATTTCTTCTCTCTTGTCCACCTCCTTCATTTGGTCATCATCTATTTTCTTGCATCTGGGGTCCCTCAAAGCTCTCTTGGGGCCTCTTTATTATTCTCTCTCAGTCTCTCTCTCTCTCTCTCCCCATATATATTATACACACACATAAAACATATATACATATAAAATATAGAATAATATATAAACACATGTTTATATAAGATAAAATTATATATGAATATATACATATGCACATACAAATACACACACACACACACACACACACACACACACACACACACAAAACACAACTCCCTATTTGATCTCATTAATTCCCATGGGTTGAATAATCTTTTTAATGAGCTCTAGTGAAACTGGTCTATCTGTTACTCCTTGTAATGGTTCTTCCAATCCTTGACCCTTCATACATTTGTACAACCTACTCCCTATCCTTTGCAAAGAATGTTATTCTTCTTCATCCATATATCTTGGAACTACTGTAAATCTCCCATGCTTCTTTCAAAGCACAGCTCAAGCCCTATCCTCCCCAACTAGTATTGCTCCTCAACCACTGAAAATTATATATCTGTGTATGTGTATCTGTATATTTGTGTTTATATTTATATATGATGCATTTATGTACATTTTAGAGATGTGTACATACATATATATATATACATACATATTTTTAATATTCTTTGTGTATGCTGTTTCCCTCCAGTAGTACATAAGTTTCTGAGGACAGAGACTGTCGCTTTTGTCTTTCTATCCCCAATACTTAATATAACTCTAGCATAATGCCCCATTACTCAGTAAATTCCACTGACTCCCCATTACATTGAGCTGAAATATAAGTTCCATTGATATTTAAAGATTCTAGCAATCTAACCTTTTTAGGCTTATTATATATCATTCCCCAAGAGTATTGTTGGAGCTTAAAAAAAGTTCAAAAAGAGTAAATTGTTAAGTTTTATTTATGAGGATTTACATCTTGGTAATTTGCAAATTACAAATCAAGGCTTGAGTTATTGTTTTTTTATTATTTGTCTAGACTTGAGAAAGTGAAGGATAAGATGTTAATAATGCAAATTAAACTTAAAAGTATGTAGTGTGTACATTTTTTGGAAAACTGATTGTTAAACATTTCCCAACATACCCTTGGAGGCAACCAAAGGATGTTCTTTTGTACAATACTTTCTTCCATCTCCATCCAAGCCTTTGTACTGGCTATCTTCAATGTCTGGAGTCTGGATTAAACAGTCTCCTCTATCTATTGGAACCCCTGATTCCTTTCAAGAGTCAACTCAGGCACCCACCTTCTGCATGAGACCGTCCCTGCCCCCTCCCCCAGCTCCAAGTCTTTTCCTTAAGACTACTTTTTGAGATGTTTTCTATGTATTTGGGAATATCCCAACATAAGGTTGTTCAGTCATTTCTATATTACCTGATTCTTGAAGACCCCATTGGGGTTTTTTTTTTGGCAAAGATATTGGAGTGGTTTGCCATTTCCTTCTCCAACTCATCTTACCGATGAGGAGATTGAAGCAGACAAGGTTAAGGGACTTGTCCTTAGTCACACAGTTCATAAATGAGCTCAGATTTAAACCAAGGAAGATGAATCTTCTTGACTCCAAGCCTAGAACTATCTGCTCTGACAACTAGCTGCCCCCAAACAAGTATATCGTCTCATCAATTAGAATGTAAACTTTTTAAAACTTTTTTTTTTTGTACTGGGCAATGGGGCTTGGAGTCAGGAAGACCTAAGTTCATATCCAACCTTAAGCACTATCTAGTTGTGTGACCCTAAACATGGCTTAACTGCTATCTACCTGTTTCCTCAACTTTCCTCCCAAAATTGTCTGAAGGATTAAATGATATAAAAGGTGTATCTTTCCTTCCTTCCTTGGCAATTGATTAGAAATTCAAGAATGACTCCAAGCTTGGGAATCTAGATGATTACAATGTTCCTTGGTATTCTCAACAGAAAAGAAAATTTGACAGAGAATGGGTCAGAAAGCAGACTAAATCAAGGTGGTGTTCTTGAGTCTGAGTTCAGCTCTTCATTTCACTGGTAAGAATCACCAGAGAGTCATTTACCAAGTTATTGCTTTATGCTTACACCCAATGGATCAATAAGCCTCAAACTCTACATCCTAAACTGCAAATTGACATCATTCTCAAATCATGGAATTCTGAAATCTGACAGGTCATCTAGTTCCAAGGGTATTAGACTTATAGTCAAAAGCAGTCAATCTAAATCTGAATAGTAACTGGCATTTATTTAGTTTTTTAGGGTTTACAAAACTACATACATTACTACACTGGATTCACAAAATAAAACCGATGCAGAAGGTGCAGCCATGTGAGTGGCCAAGTCATTTTGATGTGGGAGAAATCTGGGGTGCTGTCATAAAATGAGAGTTCTTGAAGTGAAAAACTCACACTAGCCCTGGAGGTAGAAAAGTTTGGAATTTTTAAATTAAAACTTTTTCCCTGGAGAGACAGTAAGCTTCTTGAGGACAGGCTGAATAACAAATTTCTAGGCAAGAGTACCTGAGGGAAAAAGAGAAAGGAAAGCAGCCATGAGAGCTGTCTGGGCTTAACTCAAGTGTGTCTGGCCACATGGAGTGAAGGCCATGGTTCTCCCAAGAGCATGTGATTCTAGCTTAGAGAGAGAAAGTGGCCATCCAGCAAAGAGAATAGAAAAAAAGAGAGAAAGAGCTCTCTTCCAGAAGACCTTGCTTAAATGCATTTCCATAGTAGGTTGGACAAGGGTGGGATTGGGGAGTGGATTAGCACCTGGTTCCAGGTATACTCCAATATGGATGCCCTAGGGGTGGTCTCCAAGGAGTGGCTAAGACAGTACTCATTGTGCATAGGTGATGTTCAACCTACTAGTCTTTCCTGTCCCAAAGGGTATGACCTTTAAGTCCAACATAGTCATTTCCTAGGCCCTGTTTTTAATTTAACCCTATTCATCTCAATTTCTTCATCTGTAAAATGACCTGGGAGAAGGAAACGGCAAACCACTTCAATATCTTTGCTAAAAAAAAACCCTATATGGAGTCATACAACTGAACAAGACTGAAAAAACAAAAAAAATATTATCTATATTTCCTCTCAGGGTTGTTATGAAAATCAAAGCTAACAAGAATAAAAATAAAGGATAGATAAATAAGATAAAGTTTTGCAAACTTTAAAGAATTATATGAACAATAGCCACTGTTGTTATTATTTGAGCTTGGTAATTTCACCCCTTTACAAGTCCACCAAATTGTAATATCATTCAATGAAAAAAGGATTTTGTGACCGATTTTGTAAAATATCTTTCTAAAATATAGGTATATTATATGATGACATTTCTTTAATTTTCCAGGTTAGCCATCCTTTTGTAAACTGGAAATAAACTTAATTTGGCATGACTTATTCTTAATTAACTTGTGCTAGTTCCTAGAGACAACTGTTTCCAAATGCTAACAAACCATTCTTTAAATATATGCTAGAACATTCACAGGAATTTCCAAACTATTCTGTGAAAAATCAACTTTCTTCCCCTTTATGAAAATCAGGACTTTTGTTCTTCTTCCTTCCCTTGTTATCTTTTTTCACTCTCCATCACTTTTTTAAAGGATACCTCCACAGACTTTACATGAATCACATCCACATGGCGTGAGATTCAAACGTTTAATAGCTATGGTATTCATTTATTCTGTCTGATAATTCATTTATTCTCTCTGGGCTTCAGTTTCTTCATCTCAGAAGAACTCTCCATTTCCAAATCTCTGAGTCTATGATGATCTTCCCTATACCACACAACTGTTCTCCAGGTGAGACAATGGGAAAAAGCACTGATTCTGGTATCAAAGGATCTGTGTTTAAATCCTAGTTCTGTGTGATCTTAGATAAGTAACATAATATATGTATTAGATGTGTTATCTTTGCATGCCAAATTTGTGCTTAAATTTCCTTATCTATAAAATGAGGGGCTGACCTCAGAGGTTCCTTCCAGTCGCTTTTCATCCAATGAAATCAGTTCTTGGTAGCTTTCATGGTTGAGTGCTGGATTTAGAGTCAGGGAGACCTGAGTTCAAATCCAGCCTCAGGTACTTAATCACTGACTGTGAGCAAGTAATTTAACTTCTTTGGTATGTTGATGCTATTTATACCTTCCTAGCAGCTAGGCAGTGCTGTCATTGTTGTGGTTTGTCCTTAGTTCTCCAAGAAGACCATGACATCACTAGATAAAGTCCTGGGTTTGAAGTCAGGTAGACTCATCTGCCTGAGTTCAAATTCAGCCACACACTTAACTGTGGGAGCCCAGGCAAGTCACTTTAATCCTGTTTGCCTCAATTTCCACATTTGTAAAATGAGCTGAGGAAGGAAATGGCAAATCTTTGACAAGGCACACCTGAAAAAAAAAATGAGGGGAGGGGTATAAAAGTGGGGGGGGGGAAGAGTTAGGTATGTATGGGGAAAGTAAGGAGCATATGAAAGGCTTTGAATGCCATACTGAGGATTTTATATTGAATTCTAGAGGTAATTGGGAGTCACTGGGCTTTATTGAGTTAGAGTATGACATGATTAAATCTTCACTTTAGGAAGACAGGCTTTGACTTCTAAACAGAGAATGGACTGGAGCTGGAAACATGGAGACCAACCAGAAAGTTATTGTATTAATTAAGGAATGAAGCAATGAGGATCTGCACCCAGGCAGTGACATCATCAGAAGAGAGTGGTTGTAAAGGTAAAATCAATCAAGAAGCCTTGGGAGTAGATTGGATCAGAGGGATGAGAGAGTGACTCCAAGCAAAGCATTTACAGATCAGTCTTCCTTAGGTGAACTCCAACTTCAGGGTGAGGTCACAATAGCTTGACTCAATTAAAATCATCTAGAGTCAATTAACCTTCACAATGAGGTGGGAATGGGTCAATGAGTCCCCAAGCCAAGGACACTCCCAGTTTAAGGAAGTCTCAAAAATCTCATCCTCTAATCTTTTAAAGTGCTCTTGGGTATTCTAGCTACACCTCTCTACTTGCATTTTATCATTTGAACCACCCAGCAACAGTGTTTGGGTTTAGTTTTACAGGTATAATTATTCCCATTTAATAGCTGTAGAAATGAAGACAGATTAAGTTACTTGCCCAAGGTAACACATATCTGAACTCAAACCCAAGGCTTTTCCATCTGAATAAATTTTTCTTTTTACTAAATCAATTACCATTCTGGATCTCTAATTAAACTTGTTATGTGTTTGTTATTAAAAAAAAAAGATAAAATAAAATCCCTGTCTTCTTTATACCCTTAGCTTCAGAGGTATAAAAGTTGTGCTTTTCAGTCAGACCCCTGTTTTTTTTTTAGGCAACCAGCTTTAATTAGAGGTTTAATCAAACAACTGTATTCAGAATATCATTTATAGAGTTCTAATCTTTCACCTAGGTGCTTTCTTCCTCAGGTTATTTCCAGATTCCAACCAAATGAACTGAAACTCATCTGAATGTCCATCCCCACCTTTTGTTGTGTTTCCCCCTAGGCTACTAAGTCTAGTACTTTACTTAATAGGTCCTTTAATTTTTCACAAATCAGGCCTGCAATTTGTGCCTTCATTTGTTGAGACACTTTAGTTTTGTGCAATGGTTCTCAAACTTTTTGGTCTCAGAACCCCTTTTATACTGCAAAAAATTATTGAGAATCCCAAAGACCCTTTATTTCTTTGGGTTGTTTCTATCGCTGTTTACCATATTGAAACTAAAACTAACAGCTTTTAAGATATTATTTATAAAATATTTCTTATTCCATTTTAAAATAGTAATGAACCCATTACATGTTGACATAAGTATCATGTTTTGTGAAAAAATAACTACATATTTCAAAACAAAAGGAAACAGTGAGGAGAAGTGACATTGTTTTACATATTTTTGCAAATCTCTTTAATGTCTGGAATAATAGAAGACAGCTGGATTCTCCTCATCTGGAAAGATGTATTGTTTTGGCTGAAGTTTAGCAAGAAAATCTGGCCTCACATAGATCTGTAGGAGGAAAAAGGGAATATTTTAATTAACAAATAACATGTTAGTATTATTAAAATAATTTTGGTCCTGAAGATCCATTGAAAGGAGATCTTCCAGAAATCTTTGATCAAAACTTTGGGAAAACCACTGGACTAAGAGTCAAGGGAACTTAATTTTTAAAATGTATATTCTTTTTTACTATGAATTTTATGTTTATAAACTCAAATATTTTCTTTTTATCTCTCTCTTTTTTTAAAAATTTAAGGCAATGGGGTTAAGAGTAACTTGCCCAAAGTCACACAGCTAGGCAATTATTTAGTGTCTGAAGTCACATTTGAACTCAAGTCCTCCTGACTTTAGGCCTATCCACTATGCCATACAAGTATTTTCATATAAATCACTCAATAAACATTTGTGTGTCTATAATGTGCTAGTTACTGTACTGAGTAGTTACCAAAAAAAGACCAAAAGACAACTCCTGCCCTCAAGTAGCTTAAAATCTTGTGGAGGAGAGATGTAAATAAATACATATAAAACAATTTTATACAAGATAAAAAGGAAATAATTAATAGAGGGAAGTCACTAGAATTAAGAGGAGTTGGGGACAGTTTCCTATGGAAGATAGGATTTTAATTGGGATTTAAAGGAAGCCAAGGAAGCCAGTAGGTGAAGGAAATGAGAAGGGAGAACATTCCAAGCAAAGTGGACCACCAGAAAAATTGCCTGGAATAGAGAGAGGAAGGCTCTTCTTCAAGGAGGCCAGTGTTACCAGATGAAAGGGCATATTATAGAGAGTAAAGTATAGGAAACCTGTGATGGAAAGAATTATAAATATAGGAAATTTATAATTAGAAACAAATTCTGCAATCTTTTTTGTCGTTAAATTTTGTTAATTGTGGAAGGCTGTTTGCTCCTGAGATGTAAACTGAACCCTATTGTTTCACTGTTAAATGTAAAATTTGTACCCTCTCCTCATTCCCCCTTTACCCAGCTTCTGGCTTAACTTAGAGGCCACACACCTTGAAACAGGAAGAACCAGTACATAGCTTGCTATTGGATGATACCTGGCTCAGGTGCTAGACCATTCCCCAAGCACCAGCCCATTACAGAAGTGTATTTAAGAAGAAGCACCATCCATTTTTGCCTCTTCATGATTCTACCTTCTACCCTGCAGGATGTCACTTTTAGACCAGTGCTCCCAATTTAGGTTCTCTTGGAGGACCATACCCCCACCCCCACCCCATGCCATGTGGCCAGCCTAAACCAGCCTCATGGCTGCCTGTTCTCTTCCTCCCCCTCTCCCGCTCCCTCTCCCACATCATCTAGCCTGTCCTTGCTGTTTTTCTAAGTTTTAACTTGTATACTTTGTAACAATTTGTAATAAATCCTGAGCAATTTTAAAATCCCAGGAGCATGTGAATTCCTTTGTTTTTCAGTAACCCTTAATCTCTGTCTTTATTTGGTTACCCCCAGAATCTCATCCCTAACACCTGGAAAGATAGGAGAGGACTAGGTTATGAAGAGCTTTGAATGAAGTAGTATAGAAGGAGAAAAAAAAGAGGACCCAGAACACACTAGTGAGACCACCTATGTTTAGAGGACATGATCTAGATAAGAATTAAGCAAAAAATAAGATGGACAAGAAGAGTTCAAGTAAGTAGGAGGAAAACCAAGAGAGAGCAGTTTCCCAAAAATCCAGAGAAGAGATTTTCAAGGAGACTGATCAACAATGTCAAAGGCTGAAGAGAGGTCATGAAGAACGAGCTATTGGATTTGGCAACTAAGAAATCATTAGTCACTTTGAAAAGAACAGTTTTGGTGGAATGTTAGAGTCAAAAGCCAGATAGTACAGAATTAAGAAGAGAATTATGAGAAATACTGTGAACTTCTGCTTTATACAGTTTGTGGTCTTTTGGAAATTAATATAATTATACATATATAAATAATTATAAATAAATGTCATATATGAAATATCATATAAAAATTTACCAAGATAACTTCTTAAAAGTCCTGTGTGACTATGTACAAATTATTTAACCTCTCTGAGTTACAGTTTCTTCATTTGTAAACTGGAGAGACTTGTTGTAAAGACCAAATGATATACTATATCTAAAGCACCTCATACAATTTAATGCACTAAATAAATGTCAGATAGTGTTTTCTTGCTTTTTTATTTCCTCACAGAATCTAAAAGTAGCTGAATGATACAATAGATGGAGCCCTGATCTTGCAGTCAAGAAAGACCTAAGTTCAAATTTGGCCTCCATTACTTAACTGATTCTGCAACTCTGGACAAGTCATTCAACCTCTGTCTGACTCAGTTGTCTAATTGTAAAATGAGGATAATTATAGCACTAACCTCCCAGGATTGTTGTGAGGATCAGAAGTGCTTATTCTGGCATACAGTAAGTGCTTAATACATACATATATATATATATATATATATATATATGTATATATATATATATATATTTTTTTTTTAAGTTACCTCCCTTATCTCTAAAATGAGCAGATTGCACTAGGTGACCTCTAAGTTTTTTTCCCACCTCTAGAGCTCATAATCTCAGGAATCCTTCTGTGACTAGCCATGATTTAGCAGACTAACAAAAGGTACTAAGGTCCTTTTCATGTTAGAAGGTCACACATTATAATGAGTGTCTTTGCAAATATCAATGAAACACTGAACCTAGGAAAGTTTTTTTTTTCTTATCACTTTGGCTGTAATATAGAAAAATTTGATCTGTAAGAGTCATGTGTTAAAAATAAAAGTGTTAATATTAAAGGGGAAAAAAGGAATGAGAAAAGGAAAAGAATCAAGAAATATATTTGAAAATGATTCTTGGTGTTTTAGGTAACCATATAAAAAGTAGATATTAACAGAAATGCATTTATGTTTTTTCCCATGTAAATCCATCCTTATTGGCATGGAGATGGTCCCTTTGAATACAAACTGGGAATCACTAAACTGGAGCAATTAGCAAGTTAGGGAGTACTAGAATCACAGCCCTTGATTTTTTTTTCTTTTTTCCCAGGGTTAAGTGAGTTACCAAGGGGTCACAAGCTAGTGTCAAGTGTCTGAAGTTAAATTTGAAATCAGGGCCTCCAATGCTCTACCCACTGTACCATCTAGTTGTCTTAGCCCTTTTCTAAAGCAGTTCATTACTCCAGATGATATTTCTCATGGAAATGGTCATGAAACCAAAAAGAGCAAAACTGTTGAAATGTAATAAAGTTAGAGAGACAAAAGTTAGTGCAAAGGGAAATTGCTAGAAATATCATTAGTTATAAAAAGCCAGCTTGAAGTCAGGAAAACCTCTGACACATCCTGATTATATGACTCTGGGCTAATCTCTTAACCTCTCAAAGCTCTAAGAAACTCTCTAAGACTCAGTTCCAAAGAAGATACTGACCTACCTTAACAAAGGGAGTTTGCTCATCTAGAAGTTCTATCTATCAATGAAATTATAAATCTAGTCTCTAATCCTATTGATGAATAAACAAATCAATTGAATGAGGATGTCAGGAAGCAATAGAAAGCTCTGCTACTTATTTTTAATCAAGAACTAAAAGTTTGAGGAAATGGAAATAAATCCCTTTTGACTTTTCTTACCTGTAAAGTGGGTCTAATAGTATCTACTTTATTTAGGGGAAGAAAAAGACAATCAGGGTTAAGTGACTTGCCAGGTTCACATAGCTGGTAATTTTCTGAGGTCAAATTTGAACTCAGATCCTCCTGACTCTAGGACCTGTGCTCTATCCACTGTACTACCTGACTACCCTATCCCCTATTTTACAAATCTTTTGAGGGATAAATTGGATAATTGGTGTGAGAATGCTTTGAGAGTTATAAAGAAAAAAAGTCAAAGTAAATATTAATAAGCTAAAAGAGAAGATTACATGAGAGCAAAAACACCTGATCTAGAGCAAACCATCTTTGAATCCTGATTTTTATCTAACAAATGAAGTAGAAGGACTAGAAAATTTTTAAGGTCTTTCTCCTCATGTGACCATATCATGTTTAAAAAAAATTATGTATTTGTATTTATGAAGGACAAAATTTCTACAAGAAGTTCATTATTATTGTAATGTTAATTTATAAAGAAAATGAATTTGAAGTGAGTCAGTGAAATATTTGGTCCTATAATTTAATAAATATCTGTTAGTTTCCAGTGGGGCCCAAATAATAACAAAGAGAATAGCTTTAGAACCATGGACAATCTGACTCAAGGTCTATGACAAAACCTTGAAACTCTTTTCTCTCAGATTTAATAGATCATTGCAGATTAAAATTTAAAATTTAAGAAGAATAAATAGCAGTAACTTTTTTCTAAGTTCCCTTTCTAAAAAAAAAAATTAGCCTTAGAGTGCTTTATTGATATCCTCAAATACAAAAAGAAAGAATAGATAATCTAAAGAGAATTGAGGAATCTCTAGTGGAAATTTAGTCATCTCATTAATTAATTGCCACATGAAAAGTCACAGGGACAGGATGGATTCCTGAAAACAATTCATCTCAATGTACAAGAAACAAATTGTCCTTATAATATATATCATTTTAAAATATAAGCAAATGTTGAATTCTTCCCATCCTTGTACAAGGTAAATTTAATTCTCAAGTCAGGGGAAAAATTGTTCAGGACAATAAAATCAAATGAAGGCAACGGAGTTTAAGTGCCTTCTAGTTATTAGGCACTGTGCTAAGCAGGGGAGATGCTAAGAAAGGCAAAAAAAAAACAACCCAAAACTAAAAAACCCTTTGCTCACAATCTAACCACATGCAAATAACAAGGTAACCATAAGATATATATATATATATATATATATATATATATATATATATATATATATATATATATATATATATACAGGATAAATTGAGGATAATATCAGAAGGCATTAGTATAGTGGGAGTTTTTGCAAAAGGTGATACTTTTCTAAGACTTTAGGAAGATCAGGCAAATCAGGCAGTGAAGAGTAGGAAAGAATTCTAGGTCTGGGAGTCAGTCAGTGAAAATACCTGGAGTCAGACAATGAGTGTCTTGTGTGAGGAACAGCCAGAAGACTAGTGTCACTGAATAGAAAAGTATATAGGGGAAAGGTATAAGAAGACTGAAAAGGAGTGAGGTTGAGGGCAGCAGAAAAGCTTTGAATATCAGAGTATTTTATATTTGATCCGGAAGGTTTTAGGGAGGCCCTAGAGTTTATTGTTGGGTAACATGATTAAACTTGCATATTAGGAAGATCAATTCGGTAGCTGAATAGTATAGACTGGAGTGGGAGATTTGAAGCTGAGGAACCAACTGAACCAATTATCCTGGCATGAGATACTGATATGCACCCGGCTAGTGGCAATGTTAGAGATGGGGACATACTCTAGAGATGTTAGATGAGAAAAAAAAATAAGAATTAACAACAGATTGGATTTGGAGGGAGATAGAGGAACTGGGAATGACAGCTAGATTGTAAGCATAAGTGACAGAGAAGATAGTGGTGGCCTTAACATAATAGGGAAAGAGTGGTGGGGGAGGCTTTGGGGAAAATATAATGTGTAACACATGTTACATATTAGTAAAAGTGATCTCTGATTTCAACAGTGTGTATGGTCCTTTCCACAAAACTGATCTTAACCTACCCATCCTGGGTAGCTCTTATCTTTAACCTATAATTTTTCACATAAAATTCATTCAATATGCTTGAGTCTTCCTTGATTTCTCTTGACATGACAAGAATATCAACTAAGAATGTATTACCAGTTGGTTATACCTCAGTCTTGCCATGGGATCAATTCACCTCCCGTTCTGATCTTATATTTCTTTATTTTTAAAAAAACCACTTTTTCCTGTTTATTATGAGTTTAACAATCATAGAAAATATAAAATTACAATAAAGGAAAAACAGACTGAATATAAAATCCTGAACTATCATGAACAGTTTGTTTTTAAGAAGTATATATTAAATTTAACATGTTTGTAAAAAAAAAATTGCCTTACTTTTCTCCCTTAGTGAACTTTTTTGTTTTATATTTTTCTATGCATATTTTATGTTCTATTGATTTTTTTACATTTCTATCAATTCCCACTAACAACATAGCAATAAAAAAGAAAGATATTATAGAAGAATATAATTAGTAAAGAAGACACTAAAGCATTTCTATAAATTACATGACTATATAATTAGAAAATTCAATTCATTCGATGAGAAATTAATATGAAAGATAACTTGAAAAAGATATTGTAGATACAAAATAAATTCCTAAAAACTATCTGCCTTTTTACCTATCACTATTGTAAATAAAATTATATTAATAAAACAATAAATACATGTAACAATAAGATATATCCAACATTGGGCATTAATTTATATATAATAACTAAATAATTGGAAGACTATCCCTGCACAAGATTAAATTAAGCTAATATAGAAAAAAATCAATATTTTCAAAATTAATGAATTCAAAGTTATGCCAAAGTATCAATGGGCTACTTTATGGAATTAAGGAAAATGATAAAATTCATATGAATAAATAAATGGTAATAATATCATGGGGACCAGATATTAAAAAATATTATAGACTATCAAATCTTTAAACTCTAGTACTAAAATAAAAAGTAGGAAAATAGATCAACTAAGCAAAATAGAAAATCCTTCATTAGAACTAAAACCATAAGAATTTTATTTTTTTATTTTTAATTTTTTCCCTCAGTTACATGCAAAAACAAATTTCAATATTTACTTTCAAAACCTGGTGTTCTAAATTCTCTCCCCTCCTCTCACCCCTCAATGAGAAAGTAAGTTACTAGATTTAGGTTAAAAATGTGTAGCTGCATCTGTTCAGGTAAGTTATTTACTGAGAGCATTCTGTTCATCATTTCCCATAATAGAACAGAATATCATCTCTATAATATACCACAATTTGCTAAGCCATTCCCCAGCTGCTGGGAATCCCCTCAATATTCAGCTCCCTGCCACTAGAAAAGAGCTACTATCAATATCCCTATACACATAGATTCTTTTTTTCCATATTTCATCATTTTCTGGAATATAGACCTGTGATACTACTAGGCAAAGGTAGGCATGGTTTTTATAACCATATGAGCAGAGTTCCAAATTGTTCTATAGAATTGTTAAATCATTTTACAACTCCTCCATCAGTGCATCAATGTTTCAATTTCCCTACATCCCTTCCAACATTTGTCATTTTTCCTATTACATATTAGCTAATCTAGTAGATAGAAGGTAGTACCTCAGAATTCTAACTCACATTATCATGACTGTAACTCCACAATAATTGAATTGTTTCTTTCTGACTGTTTGCAATATTTTCTCCTTGATTTGGGATTTCTGAAATTTGGCTATAATATTCCTGACAGTTTTCATTTTGGGATCTCTTTCAGGAGAGGACAGGCGTATTCTTTCAATTTCTATTTTACCCTCTGCTTCTAGGATATCAGGGCAGTTTTCCTGTAGAATTTCTTTTAAAATGACATCTAGGTCATGGCTTTCAAGTACTCCAATAATTTTTAAATTATCTCTTCTGGATCTATTTTCTAGATCAGTTGTTTTTCCAATGAGATATTTCACATTTTCTTCTAGTTTTTCTCTCTTTTGGTTTTGTTTTATTGTTTCTTGATTTCTCACAAAGTCATCAGTTTCCCTTAGCTCCATCCTACATTTGAAGGAATTATTTTCCTCAGAGAACTTTTATATCTCCTATTCCATTTGGCCAATTCTGCCTTTTTTTAAGGCATTCTTCTCCTCATTGACCTTTTGGATTGCTTTTTCCACTTTACCCAAACTGGTTTTTAAGATGTTATTCTCTTCAAAATTTTTTTTGTATCTTCTTCACCAAGGTGCAGATTCGGTTTTCATAATTTTCCTGCATTGCTCTCATTTCTCTTCACAATTTTTCTTCTACCTGTCTTACCTGATTTTCAAAATCTTTTTTGAGCTCTTCCAGAACCTGAGACCAATCTACATTTTTGCCTGGAGGTTTTGTATTCAGTAGCTTTGTTATCTTCTTCTGAGTGTATATTTTGATACTCCATAGGCCCAAAGTAATTGAATTTAGTCAGATTTCTATTTCTTCTATTGTTTCCTCATTTCCCCAGACTATGACTTGATTTTAACTCTTTGTTAAGGTAAGGCTCTGTTTCCAGGGTGGAGGACACACTCCCAAGCTTTTGAGGGTTTTTGCAATTGTTTTCAGGGATATCTCCCAGGGCCCTGCAAGTTCTCAAATCTTCCTCTTATGAGAGGCTTTGACTGCTCTCCTGGCCTGTATTTTGGTCTGTGGATGGCCACAAGCACTCCTTTCTGTCTTGGAATCATGAGGAGAGTCCCTGCTCTGCTGCAGGCAGTAAGCTCTGTTGTGTTTCCACTCCTTTTCCTGAGACTGGGGCCCTTGATTGCTACCTGGATCTGAATATGTGCAAAGCAACATAGTGCTGCCTCAGGGATAGCAAAGATCTTCCCCAATCCCTTACCAGCTGTGGGCTGAGTGATCTGAAAGCAGCTGCAGGGTGACTCCCTGCTAGATAGCTCCTGGTCCAATGGGATCAGGTCTGAACTGAGACCTGTACCAGACTGGGCTCTGATCTCACTCTGGTGCAGCAGTTTTACTGCTGACCTTCCCAATTGTCTTTGGAAGTCTCTGGGCTAAGAGGTCTAGAAATCACTATCACTGCCAGGGACCCAGAGAGCCTGCAGTCTGTCCTGGACGACTGGAGCTGACCAGCAAGGTCCTTTCTAACCTGGGCATAACAGACCCTTTCTGTGGATCTTTCAAGTTATCTTAGTCTAGAAATCTGTTTCATTCAGTCTTTTTTTGTGGTTTTTGCCACTCTAGAATTTGGTTAGAATCATTATTTAAAGATATTTGGAGTGAACTGGGGGAGAACTTGTGGGAGTCCCTGCCTTTGGTTCTACCTCTAGTCATAAGAATTTTAAAAAATTGAATCTGTAGTATATTTTGGGTGAGATCCTGGGGAGAAAGTTCCTCTACCAAAATAGCAACCTTCTCTGTGACTTCCAGTATTAGAAATTTGCCAGGCATTCAGGAATGTTAAGTGTCTTAATCTGAGTCACATAGCTTGTCAGTACAGTCTGTAGACTCAAGATTTGAACTCAGGTACTCCTGACCCTCAAGCCAATTAAGTAATGCTTCCCCTCATGATAAATTAGTATTTGATAAATTCATTATAAGGCATGAGGGAAAGGAATCATTCAATAAAAATGGCTAGAAAATTATATAATGACTTAGCAAAAATGTGCTTAAACCTTGGATAAGTGTTCTAAATGTAGCAAGTACTCCCTGTTCACTCTTCCAGACAGACCAGATACATATCCCCCAAAAGATTCTAGAGGTACCCCTGATAGATTAAAGTGCTTATTACTGCTATTGGTTTGAACCCCTGTTTTGGTATTCCCCTACCTTGAATCACCAGAGCCTAGGATCTAGTTTTATTTAGTCAATTAACATTCATTAGCTTTTACAAAGGAATATTTACTTTGAAAATGTAATGAGCATGGAAATACAAAATTTTCCTTTTTCAAAACCACAGGGGCACATTTTCCACCTATAACACCTCTGGAAAGAATGGACTCAGTATCTACACACACACACATACACTTTCCACATAGCATTGGTCCTGTCAAGTTCATGACCAAGAGTGCATTGCTACTGGATGGAGTGCTTAGCTCAGTGCCTACTGGGCTGAGTGTATCAGGTCATTTTTTTGTTCTTACAGGCCAATTTCCTTCACCTAAAACCAAAGCATAAACATAGAGGTACTGTATTCATGGGACATATGGTAGCCTCAGATGAGGAGGATCCAGGGTCTTTCATCTCACAGATCCATCTCTTTTTTCTCACTAGACTCGAGTCAGTCAAAGAGAGAAACCAAGAAAATGAACAAGATTAACTAATGTCTTTTGATTGCACCCTCAATGATAAAGACAGCTAGAAGTAGACTCCTGTTGATCACATGGGAAGCAGATAGCAACAAGTTACTTAATGGTGCATGTTCCAAGGTCTCATAAAAGTAGTTGCAGCACATAGTATGATGACCCTTCTAGATAATCTTCCCATACTCTTGACTTTACAATTCAAGGGGCAAAATTAACATTATGTACATTTCTATAATAAAAAAAGAGAAAAATATTTCCATGTTTGGTATTGATGAAATTCAAAACATGTATAATAAAGTACATTTTTATATTATAGATTTACTAATGAAAAGAATGGAATTCTTATTTTGAGGGAATAACATTTTCTTAATCATGGTTCAGATTTAGTGTTCCCTATCTTCAAAACCAGTTATGAATGCTCAATTGTTAATACTGAAATATAATGAAATTTTATATATTTTATCTTTGAAAATATCTTTTTCACACAGATCGGAGCACCAAATATCGGTATCAATCCATGAGCATGTGATTTTAATTGAGCATATACATCAACTTGGAAGGTATTTAGGTTTTTCTTTTGACATTTGTATGTCATTATAATGTATGTTACTCACTTAACAATTGAAGGTAAACAGTAGCAATTTCTTAATTGTACAGTTAAATGGGTTTTAAATGTGAACATTTCTTTTATACTGCCATCAAAGTCCAAAAAATATTTCTAGAACTGTAATTTGAGCTCAGAAAATATATCTGTTGCAAATTTGTGTGAGAATGAAGATCTTGATTCTTTTAGCTTTTAAGAGCATGGGAAGTATATAAAATAGCTTAACAGTACTTGTGGTTCAAACAACATTAGTTATCGAATTGACTTTATGGCAGTCTAAGTTCTAGATATGAATGCTGTTTTGCTTGTAAATTCCTTAGGAAATATCAGGTCTGCAAAAACAGTTAATTTCCAAAGTCATTCACTATTTGATGGATAGAGCACCAGCCCTGGAGTCAGAAGGACCTGAGTTCAAATGTGATCTCAAACACTTAATTACCTAGCTGTGTGACCTTGGGCAAGCCACTTAACCCCATTGCCTTGCAAAAATCAAGAAAAAAAAATAGTGACTGAGGTAGTTCTCATTTCAGAAAAAATTCTAGACTTGAGTTAAAACCCTCTTTTCTTTTTTTGATATGAAAGCTATATATAAGATACTAAAATATCATAGGACAACAATATGTGTGATACTCGATGCTGTTGAGTTATAACTGTGCCACAGTGACTTTTAACATATCAAATAGCAGTGCTACATACTGATTCTTTCCTGATTGTTCAATAATGTCATTGAAGAGCAAGAGTATCTATGGATAATATGTAAATGAATGAGGAAAACTTTATTTAAAAATGTAAAACTGTTCCCAGATTACAAATCAGAGAAGCTAAATTTGATGTGCACACCATAGTTTGTACATGTTAAGCATGATTCTAAGGGCTAGACTCAATGACCAATCCCTCATTACATAGCTATTTTTTAAAATTATCAGTGACAGTATGGAGAAATGAATGTAGAGTTGGTCTCAAAACTAGGAAAATGTTCAAGTCCTACCTCTGACAAACACTGCCTGTGCTACTTTGAGAAAGTTCCTTAAACCCTTAGAGGCCTAGGTATCCCTCTAGGTCTGTAAATTGCAGAGAAAACACTAACCTAGATTTAGTTAAATATTTTTCTCTCAGGCATCCTCTATATCAATAAAATCTAGTCCTTTCCTATCTACCTATCTATCTATCTATCTATCTACCTATCTATCATCCATCCATCTATCATCTCTATCTGTCAACTCTATCTATCTATCTATCTATCTTTCTACATGGAGAAGAAAAAAAACTTGTGCACTGACAAATGGAAAAAAATGGAGGAAAAATAGATGAATTAACTACTTATAAATAAAAGTTTTTATACAACAATTCAACATATCTAACTTCAAAATAAATTGTTGAGAAATATTTGCTCTAAATAAATCTATTTTTTGAAACAAATTTACAAGAATAATGCCAATTCCTCAATGGAAAAATGTTAAAAGATATGAAAAGAAAGTTCTTGAAGGAGGAAGCACAAAAAGTTAATTATCACTTGAAAAATGATTTAAACTCTAATAGAAAATAGTAGCAGCTAGCATTTTTTAGCATTTCCAGAATTTACAAAGTGCTTTATATATATGATATCAACTGAGCCTCATAACAATTCTATGAGATAGGGATTATTATTCTCCCTATTATACAAATAAAATTAAGTTATTTACTCTTGGTCACCCACTCCTCTGAGTTCAAATCCAGCATCCTAACCATTGTACTACTTATCTGTTTTAGAAAAATAGAAGTAATGTAGGTTAGCAGAAGGGGGACAGCCTTGCAGTGAAAGAGACCTGGGTTCAAGTTCTATGTCAGTGACCAAGAGCAAATAATTTAACCTTTCAGTGTCCTGGCAATTCTCTAAAATTGTTAATAAAGAGGAATTAGTTATTGATCTACATTCATAGCAAGAGCTTCCACAATCGTAATCACATCACACAGTTCAAATCACAGTCTGGATTTCACATACATATACATATACACATACACACACAAAGATATGCAAATTAAAACAATTTTAAGGTATCTTTCATCAAATAAGTGAAGATAGTTAAGAATGATAAAAATTCAATATTAATTAATATGGAAAATAGATAAAGTATTATATGTAGCATTGGATGAATTGTGAATTGGTATGATCTGTTTTTGGGGAAAGCAATCTAGCATTATATAAAAAAAGTTACAAAACTGAACCTACCCTTTGACCCAGTGAATCTACTAATAGGACTGTATTCTGAGGATGTTATTAAAAGGGAAAAAAAATCTGTACAAAAATATTCATGGAAGCTTTACTGGTAACATCGCAAAACTTGAAACAGCCTGTAGGGACAATGATTAAGAAATGTCTGAAAAAAATCCAGTAAAATGGAACCTTATTGTGCCATAAAAGCTATGCTATGAATACCACAAAGAAATAAGTAAAAACTTATGCAAAATAATGCAAATCAAAGAAAACAGTATCAGAATGACATAATTTTAACTATCATTATTTTAAAAATCAGTAATAAAAATTGATATGCTGATTTAAAGAGCTCATAGGGAGGCAATAAATAAGATGTTTATTATTATTTTGTTAGTGTTTACATACAATATGTACCTATACATACATATTTTTCCCAATAACAAACTGTAAGTGATATGACAATTATGATTTTATGTGTGATTTTTAATCTTTATTTCTTCTTTCATTTTTGTTGAGTTTCTAAAAGTATATATTTAAAGTTTGAAGGAAACATGAATCTAATCCCTTCATTTGTCAATGAGCAAAAGGAGGTAGAGAAATTTGTATTATAAAAGATTTTTTAAAAAAAATTTCACTCAATGAATCTTTAACATTAACATGAGTAGAGAGTCCATTTAGCAGATGGCTAACTTTAGGATGGAAATCTGTTTGACTCAGGGAATATTGTTTCAATACTTTGTAAACATTTCTATCTTATCTAGTACAGGACTATGTGCAAAAGCCCTCACTCCTACTTATCATCTACAACACACACACACACACACACACACACACACACACACACACACACTCACACACTCACACACACACCACACATACAGACAAACACCCTTAATTATTCCTAGGTAACACAGAGTGTGGACTTGGAAAAGGGAAGACATGAGTTCAAATGAGGCCTCAGACATACATTATCTGTGTAAATAAGCAGTTCATTGATCCTCTGTCTGACTCAGTTTTATTAACTGTAAAATGGGGTGATAATGATAATGGCATTTACTTAACAAAATTGTTGTGAGGAACAAATGCAATATTTTCGAAGTGTAGTAGACTGACTGATCTACTGGGTATTTAATAAATACTTCTTCCCTTCCCTTCCTTTTCATGATGATAATATGTATAAAAGTCATCTTAAAAAATATATGGTTGGGGGGCTGCTAGGTGGCGCAGTGGATAGAGCACCAGCCTTGGAGTCAGGAGTACCTGGGTTCAAATGTGACCTCAGACACTTAATAATTACCTAGCTGTGTGGCCTTGGGCAAGCCACTTAACCCCACTGCCTTGAAAAATCTAAAAAAAACAAAAATCCCTTTTCTTTGGGGTGGTTAGGTGGCACAGTGGATAAAGCACCGGCCCTGAAGTCAGGAGTACCTGGGTTCAAATCCAGTCTCAGACACTTAATAATTACCTAGCCATGTGGCCTTGGGCAAGCCACTTAACCCCATTTACCTTGTAAAAACCTAAAAAAAAATATACATATGGTTAGAATTTGAGTCCTAGGGTGGCTAGGTAGCGCAGTGGATAGAGCACCAGCCCTGGAGTCAGGAGTACTTGGGTTCAAATCCGGCCTCAGACATTTAATAATTACCTAGCTGTGTGGGCTTGGGCAAGCCACTTAACCCCACTGCCTTGCCAAAAAAAAAAAAACCCATAAAATAAAAAAAGAATTTGAATCCTGATTTGTGATATGACAATGTATAATTCATTTATAGGTATAGAGAGATGTGATTTATAAAAGATATAATGAATATATATTACTTAATTCTTTAAATATATTGATTAGTAAATGAAAAATGAGTCTATAATTATCATGTAAATTGACATGTGTCTACAAGCTTATTTTGATCCATACTTGAAATTTCAAATGGATCAGTAATTCTAGAAAACTTAGTACTAGAAGGAGCTCCATGGGGATAACTTGTTCACACTCAAAAAGCCCAAATCAAATCTTGCACTTTCTGATTAAATGTGATGACAAATAATTTAACATTCTAAAAAAATATGGAAGTGGTATCTAATTTCTCAAAGCTATTTGAATGCTCTTCTATAACAGTAGAAGTATCGAAATTCTACAAAACAACTAATGAAAGGTTGAAACAACCCCAAATATAAGGTAGGTATCAGTAAGACTATATCCTCTATGAATTAGCTATAATGTTGTTTAGTCATGTCCTATTCTTCATGATCTCATTTGTGATTTTTTTTTTTTGGTAAAGATAAATGGAGTGGTTTGCCATTTCCTTCTCTAGCTCATTTTCCAGATGAAGAAAGTGAGGCAAACAGGACTAAGTAACTTACCCAGACAAGGATATGAGGCCAGATTTTGAACTCAGAAAGATGAATCTTGCTGATTCCATGCTCAGCCCTCTTATTCATTGCACCATCTTGCAACCCTACTGTCACACTTTAGGTTTGCAAAGCATGTGACATCTCTTATCTCATGTGGACCTTCAATAACCCTCTGAGGTAGGTGCTATTGTTATCTCCATTTTTAGAAATGAGTAAACTGAGGCTGGAAAGAGGTGAAATGATTTGCTTGGTGAGTTAGGTAGAATTTGAACTCAAGTCTTTCTGAAGCCAAGTCCAGCACTGCACCACCTATTCTCCTTAGGCATAACCTGCCCAATGAGCAAATCTCCTTTTCTGGTCTTGGTGAAGGCTATTCTGTCCATTATGAACTATTAGGATGCAGTATACCTAGGTTTATGGCTCTCTTCCAAAATAAAGTCTGAATTTATTGAAACAGTTGTAGCCGATGAATTCAAATCTAGGCTCAGATTCTTACTAGCTGTGTCACTCTAGGCAAATCACTTGACCTCTATTTGCCTCAATTTCCTCAACTGTAAAATTGTGAGAATAACAACACTTCCCTTCCTAAGCTGTTGTGAGGGTCAAATGAGATCATATTTGTAAGCTCTTAACATAGTGCCAGATACATAATAAACACAATATAATTGCTAGCTAGTATTATGATTCATATATCACACACTGGTAAAAGTAAAGATGGCTCCACAATAATGAGACAAAGAGAGATTCCTAACCAAGTGGAGTCACAACAGTAAGATAGTATTCTTTGATCTGATTCCCTCTTAGCTATTCTCTTCAGCCTTGGTATTTTGTTATTAGTCATGATCCTACTTTTTCTGAGACTGGTGTAATTTAAAGTAACTACTATTCCCTAAACCAAGGACATATCCTGTTATTTCTTAATAAAAATCTTGAAAAATAAAAATGTGATTAATTAAAAATGTATTCCAATTTCTATTTCCTACCATCTTTCACTTTTCAAACTGGTAAGATTTTACCACAACCAAAAAAAAAAAAGTCAGAGCTTAGAATTGGTGAATCTCATGCAGACCCATAGAGTCTTTTCTTTTTATACATCTGCATTACATCTGTGTTTCTTTAAATATAGTAAGTACATCTGAAACACAACTACCCACAGGCCTTCCAGCCATATTCGCATCCACCATCTATTGGAAATCATTTGTTTTTGTTTTTACTTTTATCTAGGGATGCAAAATTCATGCAGCACTCTGTGGATCAACCAGGGATAGGAAGGTCTCTGCTTAGGAAAATATGTCTATTTCCAGTTTTTCCTTTTTTGTTGCCAAATACCATTGATAGAAAGAGCTACCAATCATTCAGTTGCTTCTCTTTCAAAGCATTTTTAGTTGAACTTCTAGCACCAATTTCTAATGACCAGGGACCAAATGAATTAATCATCTATAGCATGAATAAATGAGAGATTTTGTCCCATTTCTACAAAAAGAAGTCACTTTGGATATATAACATTGTTAAGTCTATACAGAATGGCTCTGTTTTTCTTTTTTCCCCTCTGTCTTATTCTTAACCAAGATAAGTTATAAAAGGTTATTTCTACAACAGCCAAGGGAAGACACACACAACACACATACAGACACACACACACACACACACACACACACACACACACACACACACACACAGAGTTGGGTCTATTTTAGTGTACTGGACTTTCTTGCTACAGTAAAGTCATGGGATTTGATAGTTAATTTTTTAGAAGAAGTAGAAAGTTATACTGCATACAACTAAATAGCAGAGATGGAGTGGTAGCAATGAGAGAAACTAAGGAAGAGAGTTTTAGAAAATGATTTTTCAGACACTTATCTCTGATCACTCTTCCACAGTCCCCATTTCAACAATTATTAAGGGAGTTCTTAATAAGAACAGTAAAACTTTGCTAATTTGAACCCTAATCATTTGTAGTTTATGATACCATTCTAACAATAAAGAACCCCTGTTAGGCCCAAGGGGCTGGGGCATTGTAGTTATTCCTTCTCCCAAAGGACTTTCCTGCTCTAAATACAGCCATGTGGTCTGGACTGGATTCAATCCTGGGGGAGCTTGGCCTCTAATGAGAGGGGGGGATAGATTCCCTTTTCTCATCCTTTTCAGCTCATTAACTCCCCCCCACTTCAGCACCCTGGGGCCAAATTATTTAAAGCTTAAGTTTTGGTTCATGTCTAGGGTCTCCCCAAAGAGAGAGAGTAGAAAGATACGCATTTTTTAATATAAATAAGATATGGGATAGGTATGTATATCCTTCACACAAAAGGAATAATTAACACGGAACCCTCACAAGAGTAAATTTGACCAATAATTAAAAAAAATTTAAAAGAGATTTTAATAATGACTTATAATTACCATTCCAATCTACTAGAAGATGTTATCTAAATTTTATCAGAACTTATAGTTGCCTTTGGGATTGCTTATTAGGCATTTTCTATTATGCTTCAGTTCTTTATTATCCAGGTAACAGTAGTACATGTGTGCAGGTAAAATGGACTAGATGTGGGTCAATCCTCATGTAGTTAGTTTTCTTCTATGAAGAAGATTCCCTTGCTATTACTCAGGTTCATTCATTCAACATCAAGACCTCTCAAATTCACTAAGTTTGTCTCTTAGTCTAGAGTTCTCCTTATCTTCCCAAGGGTAATGTTAGGTCATCTACTTAGGAAAGAAAGCATCAATTGAAAAAGGGCATCAAAGAGAAAAAGAGAAAATTTTCTGGGAATAACAATGAGATGGGGAGAAGGCACTCCCCATCTTTACCTTACAAGGCCATCTAGAGACAGAAAACACTAATTGTCACACTAGAGGATCAAAGAAAGAGGCTTAACCTGAAGCTGTCTTTTATTTTGACTAAAACAACACCTTGCTCCTCTGCCAAACTTCTTGGAGAGAAAGAAGGTAAAGGAAGAGGTAAGGGGTTGCCACTTTCCACCAAGATATCAAGCCCTTTTAGCCTTCACCTGACCCAATGTCCTCATTAAACTTGTAATTATACAGGGATGATTGAGTATAATTGGCACAATGTATATTTTACTGGTGTTTTGGTAGATTTGTAGTCATTTGTAGATTTAGCATTGGAAGAGAGCTTAGAGTTCATCCAGTTCAACTCACTCTTTCTACAGATGAGGAAACTGAGGTTCAGAGGAGTTACATGACTTGTCCAAGGTCATACAGGTAGAATCAGACCCATTATTCACACTCAAGTCCTCTGATTTCAAATACAGAGGCCTTTTCAATACACCACACAACATCAGAAAGCTGAGGTTTGTCTTTGTTACTCTCTGTAAAGAATGGTTTTCTATGAAAGTAAATAGAATAAATAAGATGCCTGGAGTAATGGTTAAACTACTCAAAAGAATCAATTATTTTCAGTACACTCAATTTTTCATGTTCATCACTGCCACTTATTAGTTGAATATCTTCTATATTCAAGGCACTGTGTGAGGTATTGGAAATTCAAAGAACCCTGGGCCCCCAGGGATTAATTGACTTTCCCAAGTTCACATGACCAGTCAGTGAAAAAGACTCAATGGGCTAGAACCCACTGAATTCAATGAAATAATTTGGACTTTTGGACTATCCTTTGGAATCTAGCTTCAAAATTTCTGGACTCCACTTAAAGATAGCTTTTATTTTAGAAATAGGCAAGATGGTGATGACTTTTTCCAAGAATCTCTACCCATAAAGAGGAGCTTAATGAAGCAAGAGATTTTTAAATGTTTTTTATTTATCTTGTTTGAATTGAGAAATGTCTTCTGAGGCCATTTGCTGTGTTCTTTCTCATTCACTTGGGAGGCTTAAGTACAGCTGCCTCAAAAGTGCTTACTGATTTGTCCTGAATCATCCTGTGCCCTCACCCTCCCCTGCCAACCTCATTCCTGTCTCAGTCATCCTACTTCACAGATCAAAAAGACTATAGAAACTGGTCTAGTTTCTTTAGCAATTTCAACTAAACATGCAAAGAAGAAATTTATTAATTTAAAAAATGGGATGTTTCCAAAAATTTCCAAGTAATCTAAACTTGGTTGTATTTCAACACTTTAAATATATTTATTAACTTACTATGCATCTGACATTATGCTCAGTGCTGGGAATACAAAAAAAAGTAAAAGACAGTCCCTGCTCTCAAGTAGCTCAAAGACTGATAGGAGAGATAACATGCTAACAGCTACATAGAAATACAATTTAAATGGACAATAATCAGCAGAGGGAAGGCACTAGAATAAAGAGGGATCAGAAAAATTGTTGAGAATGAGATTTTTAGATGGGACTTGAAGGAAGCCAGGGAAGCCAAGAGACAGAGAAAGAGGGTGACAAGTAGTGAAAATATACAGAACTATACATTTCAATGACTTGTACAAATCACAGAAAGGGGGTTTATATCACTGAATAGAAGCTGGAGTTGTGTGGCATAAGATGCAAGAAGACTGGAAAGATAGGATAGCAGGGAGAATAGGTTATGAAAGACTTTAAAAGTCCAACAGGGGATTTCAAATTTGATCCTGGAGGTGATAGGGAACAATTGGAGTTTATTGAACTGTGATACACAGTTAGATCTGCACTTTAAAATGATCTCTTTGGTTGTGGAGTGGAAAGAGGTTAGTGGTGGGTTGACCAACTAATAAGTTATCACAATAGTCTAGGTGAAGGTGATGAGTGTCTATGCAAGTGGAGTAACAGTGGTGGAGAAGAGAAGGGGGGGGTGTATTAGAGAAACCTACAAAGGTAAAATTACCAAGATCTGGCAAAGGATTAGATATTGGCAAAGGATTAGATATGGCAGATAGGGTTGGGGGGGGGCGGAGAATGTGAAAGGGAGTAAGGAATTAAGAATAATACCTAGGTTTTAAGCCTGGATAACTGGGGAGATGGTGGTACCCTTGACTATAATGGGAAAGTTAGGGGATGGTAAAGAGATAAAGTTAATGAGTTTAGTTTTGGACATATTGAATTTAGGATGTTTCCAGGCCACTTAATTTGAGATGTCCAATAGGCAATTGGAGATATGAGAATGGAGGTCATCAGTGAGGTTAGGATTGGATAAGTAGATATGAAAATCATCAACAGAGAGACATGATACATACATGATCTCATTCAGATCAAACCTTCCTAAATCTTCTCATCTGCTATGAGACTCTTATCTTAGACCCATAATATGATTCTCAATTCCCTTTTGGGGAATTCTCAGTTTCAATTCTTCAGGCTGTAGCATTTCATCAGCTGCAGTTATAAAATGTCACAAGAAGAATATTCATATTGAAATTATGAGTCTTTGTTTAAGGGGAAAACTTAAGGTTATCAAAAGAACTATGAAATTTCCTAAAGGCAATCCTCTCCTCCTTTTGTTAAATTATATGTTATTGCCATTTTTAGTGATTGTATAAAGTGTGCATATATATATATATATACATTTATCTATATCTCTGCAACTGTATATAAATGTATATCTTATTAAAAGATAAATACATATATCCATACTATATATATACAAATATATCTTAATAAAAATATCAGATAGGTAGCAGCATGTAATAAGATGTTTAAGAAGTCAATCTAAACATCCATGTTCATCCTCTATGTTATAATTTGGTCAATAAGTTTTTTTGTTGTTGTTTTTGCAAGGCAATGGGATCAGGTGACTTGCCCAAGGTCACACAGCCAGGTAATTGTTAAGTGTCTGAGACCCAATTTGAACTTGGGTCCTCTTGACTCCAGGGCAGTTGTTCTATCCACTGTGCCACTTTGTTATCCCAATATGGATTTTTCATACATTTTGTTTTTCTTTTTTTTTCTTTTTTTTACTTTGTAAATAGTAGGGCAGAGCTTTTTAAAACGATGATGGATCGCATTTTTGAGGCTTTGCAAGGTTCTGAGACTTGATTTAATCAATGCAATCTCATAATCAAAGGGTCTAGATCAAATTTACTAATACTAATAAAATGATCACACTTGGTGATCCTTTTGCAATGTGCGAACATAATAATTCTCTTATTGAATTAAAGAGAACAATCTCATTGGCTGAATAAAAATTAGGTATGTATTTGCAGGTATTTACATAGCTAAATCCTAGAAAAGTTTAGGTAATTCCTAGGTGGAAGACGGCATAGCCCTTCTTTATTCCTACCCCACCCACTCCAGTCCCAATCCAGTCATGGTACCAGCAGCCTGACTATAATCCAGAAAAATAAACATCTCATCCAATAGTTGGAAAATGAGTTTGAGAAAGGGTTTTAGGCTCAGGTACGGAAGCAAAAACATACCAATCAGATGCATAGAAATCCAAAGTTGGAAGCAGCTTCAAGGTGCAGGACCCTAGGCAGCAGGCAGAAAAGAGAGATAAAGAATTGAGATTCAGAGAGAGAAAAGGCTTCCAGACTCTTCAGTACCATCTGAATAAGGTGTTTGTGAGTTAGCTTGGAATTCATATTCCCTACATGTGTGCCTCACTACTATTATTCTGTAAATTTAAATTGCTCATACTGTCCACAGAAAATCACAATTTCACAAAACTTAAGGGAAAATCAAGTTTATTTTTTCCATGTTTTAATCTGTTTCTTTTTAAAAAATATTTTATTTGTTTTCAATTATATACAATAGTAGTTTCTACCTATCATTTTTTGCAAGATTTTAAATTTTACAATTTTTCCCCCACAGAAAGCAGTCAGATAATCTTTACATTGTTTACATGCTAATGATCAGAATTGAATGTGTTGAGAGAAAAAAATATACATCCTTGAAGAAAAAGTAAAATATTAGAGATAGTAAAATTATGTAGTACATAAGACAACTTTTTTTTAAAATTGAAGGTAATTGTCTTTGGTCTTTGTTTTAATTCCACAGTTCTTTCTCTGGATACAGATGGTAGTCTCAGTCACAGATTCCCTAAAATTGTCCCTGATTATTGCATTGATGGAAGGAGCAAGTCCATTAAGAAAACCAAGTTTATTACAAGAGAAATGGACATGCATGTGGAACCCAGAGCAGTCATGCTCCATACAAAAGTTTGCATTTTTATAACAGAAGAAAAAAAGGAAGGAGGAAAAAAAAAACAGATCTCCACCTAAAGAGGGGCATGGCATGGGAGGGGAATGGCACAATAAAGGAGGGATAAAGACAAAAACCCTTCCTGAAGGGGAGGAGCAAGGGAATGGCAAAAGCTTCATTCTTTTTCCTTGGGAACTGCTAAACCCCAGATAAGATGGTTTGTTTATCTACAAGGGTCCTAGTAGCACAAGCAATTTCTCAGCCTAGTGCATTGACTGATGCCTTTCTTAACATACAAGGAGTTCAGCTTGAAGTGTAAGCAAAAAATTATGTCAACTCAGGGTGGGATGTGGCAGGTGGGGGCTTTGTCCTTGACACATTCAGGGCCTCCTGCATGCACTGGGTCCAGTGTTTCTGTAAAATATGGGAACTCACAGACGTTCAAGGGATTCTTTAATATTGCTCCTCTTCTCTCTTCTCCTCTGCCTCCTTTCATCAATCATCATTACACCTTTAGTAAGTATTTAAGTTCCAAGCATATCATGCCTCATTTACTAATGTCAGTTGTTGTGAAATAATTTCAGTCATATCTGACTCTTCATGATGTCATTTGGGGTTTTATTGGCAAAGATACTGAGGCAAACAGGATTAAGTGACTTGCCCAAGGTCACACAGCTAATTATCTAAAACCAAATTTGAACTCACGTCTTACAGATTCAAGGTCCAGCATTCTATCCACCATATCACCTAGCTACCTTACTATAAGTCAGTAGCTCTTTACTAACATAGAGGAGAAAAATAATTGCCAGAAAAGGTGCCCAAAATTTACTTCCTAAGACTCACTTTCCCATAAATACACATGTTTTGTTATTTGGCGATTATCACATAGAGTGCTGCCAGACAATTCTTGAAGCAAGTATTGATGATGCTTGGTTGTAAGGATTTTGTGTAATTTACAAACTAGTAGTCTCTCTTGTTTCCTACACATGAATTACATTTTCCAAATTTTTTTTCATTATCCTTTTTGACCACCTTTGTCACTGAGAAGCATGTTGATTTAATGTGGCAGCTGCTTCCACTCTCAAATTCTACCCTCTAATCTCTCCAACTACAGAAGCTTCTATTATATTTTATGGTGATATTTTAAAAAATATTTATCACGAACAATGCAATATGAAATGGGCAAATGTCCCAAGAAATTATATTTCTTCTTGTCCTTAGATTCATGACTAGACCAAATCCATCAAACCAAGGTAGCTAGAACACTACAATTAGAGTCAAGAAGACCTCTTTTCAAATCTGGCTTCTGCCACTTATTAGTTATGTGACCCTGGGTAAGAATCTTATTCTCCATCTGCCTCAGCATCCTCATTTATAAAATTAGAATAATAATAATAGTATTTACCTTATAGGGTTGCTATGTGGATAAGATGGGGTGATATTTGTGAAAAGCTCTGAGAATCTTAAAGAAATCTCAAATCTATAAATCCTAACTGTTATTGCTTCTGCTAACAGTAGAGTTGAAGATGAATTGTGGTGGTGTAGGTGGTAGTGGTAGTAGTAGTAGTGGTGGTGGTGGTGGTAGTAGTAGTCAAAGTAGGAGTAGTAATAATAATAATAGTAGGAGTAATAATGGTAGTGGTCCCAATGGTAGTGATATAATAGTAGTAATAGTAATAGTGGTAGTGGTAGTGGTAGTGGTAGTGGTAGTGGTAGTGGTAGTGGTAGTGGTAGTGGTAGTGGTAGTGGTAGTGATAGTAATGCCTCTCCAAGGAGAATCTTTGCCTAGTTCTATCACTTTACTGGAACTTTCTTTATTCTTCTAGTTTCATTTATAATGGAAATGGCAAGATTCATATGATTTGGTACCTTTAATAACTGTATGTCAACTCATTGGTCATTGGACAAGTGATTCACATTTAGAGAACTAGTATCTAAAGTAATATTTATAGATGAATTTAAAATTTTTTATTCTAATTGCCCTCTTTAAACTTTTTCACAAAATTGCCATAGTCAGAAACAAAAAGGGACCACATAGGACTGGGGATGATCTTATATTTTATTTTATTTTTTCATTCCTTGCCATGGACAAAGTGGTACAATGGAATAGAGTGTTAGATTTGAAGTCAGAAAGCCCTAGATTAAGATCTTGATTTACTCACTGAAAAACTATGTGATCCTGGATAAGTCATTTGACTCCTATCAATGTCACTTTCTTCATTTGTAAAATGTGGGTAATAAATGCACCTTTCTTACAAGTTTGTAATGAGGATCAAATAACATAATACAAGTAAATGCTCTGCAAACCTTAAAGCTATCAATGCTAGTCATTATGATGTTGATGATTACCTTCTCAGTACTTAATTAGGTTGATCTTTAAAAAATAGACAGTCTTTTTCCAAGAGTATACTCAAAGCCTTTCTAGATTTCTAGAACCTGGAAGAGTTTTTAATCCCACCGGCATTGCATTTGTGAGCTGAGGGCAAGGTCATGATAGTAAATGTTTAACAATCAGCTCTGGGGTGGGGGGGTTGGGAATGTACAATTACACACTTTTAAGTTTAATCTGTACAACTAACATTCCCTCTCTCACTTTAAATCTAGACAATCAGCACAACAATAAATCAAGCCCTGATTTGTGCTACTTGCTAATTCCCAAACTAAACAGGTTCATTCTGAAATTTTTAACAATTGGCTCTTGCTCCAACCTTCCACTGTCACTCCACGCCAGAATGAAGCATTATAGGAGGACCTCAGTGGAAGAAAGATAATTGTAAAAAATAATTTTTAAAACATTTTCATTATGAACTTAAATATTAAAAAAATTTCCTTCCACACAGCAGAATACAAAAAGGGATTCTGTATGAAATCATGAATCTCCATTTCATACTGCTTGCTTCTTTAAAAGTACATAAATTCTGAATACTACTTTTCCAAATGTTCTGATTTTTTAAAAATTAATTTAAAATTTGGACATTTTAAAAATTTATTCTATATTTTTTCTGTGCATTTATGTAAATGTTACTATTTCCCAAGTACTGCGGGCTAAGGGCTAAGAGTACAAATACAAGCAGAAAGATAGTCCCTGAAAACTATGTACTTACATTCTAATTGGTGAAGATAGCACATAAAAAGAACTAAAAAAGGAATAGAGGAAGTTAGGGGAAGAAGTCAGATTGTTTGTTGTCTCACTGACTAGAATATAAAATCATAAATTGGAAACTAGGAATTTAGGAGCTATGTCACCAACTGCCTCATTTTACCAGGTTAAGGGTTCTGAGCAGCTAAGTGACTCTCAATTGATAGAACTCCAGGTGTAGAGTCAGGAAGACCTGAATTCAAATGTGACCTCAAACACTTACATGTTGTCTGACCCTAGGGAAGTCAATTAACTGTTTGCTTCAGTTCCCTCATCTATAAAACGAACTGGAGAAGGAAATGGTCAACCACTCCAGTAAGCTCAAGAAGAAAACTACAAAAGAGGTCACAAGACTGAAACTATTAAACAGTAAAGACTTAAGAAAATAAAAATGGCTTTTCTTAAGGTTACAGATATCAAGGAGAAAATCTGGAATTTGAACCCAGATCCTTTCAATTTCAAATCTGCTACTTTTTTCTACTGCTGCCTCCCAGGTGATCTTTGTTCCTCTCAGATCTAATCCTGTGATCCTTTGGTGACTTGTGCAAAAAAAAAAAAAAAAGTGACATAAAAGATATTGTAATCTAAAAAAAAATATGAAGGGGGAAAAGGAAAGGACCATATACTGAAAGCAAAAAATAACAATAAACCACTACCATGGTACCAAACAAACAATAAACTACCATACATCTCTCTTTTAATCTTTGAGTTAACGTACAATTTTGATTTGTTGGAGATTATTACTCACCATGATTCATAACCATGTAGCATTACTGAGAAAGAATACTGGTCTTGAATAGATGAGTTTTTGTCTTAGGACACAGCTGAGGATGCCCCAAAGCACTGCACAATATCTAAAATGCAATTCAGCCTCCTTTCATTCCCTTATTCAATTTGGAGGCTGGCTCATTGTGCTGTCATTATTGATGTTCTGAGGGACCAATTCAATGGGATGTCCATCCAACTGCATGTCAAAACTTGAGCAATATGTATTCTTAAACCCACTTTCCCCCCCATGGGTGTTTTACTTTGTAAATCATTTACTCTGCTGAATTTTTATATGTTTCTTGTTCTTTAGTCATTTCAGTTGTATCTGACTCTTCATGATCCCATTTGGGATTTTTCTTGGCAAAGAAACCACAGTGGCTTGTCATTTTTTTTTCTCTAGCTCATTTTACAGATGAAGAAATTGAGGGAAACAGGTTTAGTGACTTACCCAGGGTCACACAGCTAGTAAATATCTGAGGACAGATTTGAACCCAAGAAAATGAGTCTTTCTAATTCCAGGCCTGACACTAGCTATACTTGAATTTCTATATAGTGGTCTTAGATTTAAATGTAAAATGTTGCCCTGCTGTGTATCCCATGCCTCTTGGTTGGTCATGTTGTACTATTTTAAAATTCAACAAAACATTAAATGAACAGTTATTAAATGTAGATTGTATGTAAGGTATTATATTAGGTAATGAAGAAGAATCAAAGTTTTAACTAAAACAATCTTTACATTTTTGGAATTTATTAACCAAAATAATATGATAGAGTGACTGCCCCCAATACAAATTATGACTTATTCATCATTTACATTTAGTTAAGGTTACATTAACTGAGTTTTTATGAAATGTATACACTGGATTAGGGATCAGAAACCTGGGTTTTTGCCCCAATTTTGCCACAACCTCAATGAAAATTCCACTCCAAATATTTCATAATAGGTAGAGGTAATTAGGACTTCCAAAACTCCCAAATAGTCTGAACCAGACAAAGTTGTAATTGAGAAATGTTTAACAAAATAAATAAAAATGCAACTAAACATGGATAAAACTCAAGAACAACCTCATATACTCTTGAGGGCCAGAACAGGTACACAAAGAAAGTCTAATCACCAGTAGATTGGTCACTCTTCAGTAATGGCTGACAATGAACAAAGAAAAATTCTAATTCTAAATAGTACCAACTTTCATATAATTCCCTTCTGGGTGTGTGTGTGGTGGGCAGGGGGATGAATGAATAAAACATTTATTACTTTTAAAAAAAATTATTAAACTCTTACTATGTGCAAAATCTGTGTTGAAGATTGTGTATACAAATTAAAAAAGCAAGCCCCTGAAATCAAAAAAATCATATTCTAATAGAGGAGACAATATATATTGAAGGTTTCAACTACAAATCAGAAAAAGATTCCATTGTCCTTTAGGTTCTTTAGTGCTATTTCCACTGATAAAATCATATCATTTTCTGATGTCAAAGCATTTTTGCAAGGAACTTTCTTTTCTGGGTCTTCAATAGCTGTAGTTTTATATCACCTGTAGGAGTAGTTGCCAGGTTCCAACTCCATAGGACTTCTATTCCTGGATGATAACTATGAAACTTGGGCTGGAAGCAGTACTAGTATGCAGGAAGATGCTGCTCCTATCTGCTTATTGGTGGTAATTGGTCATCAGATGTTGAAAATAATGATGGGAAACGTGAACCCTCTCTTCCCAATGATTTCTCTCCTCAATAATGACTATGGAATGAAAGGCATTTGATTTACCTGGTCAATATTGCCTCCCAACTCTGCCTTGATGTTTCTGCTGAGTTAGCGAAGCTATGAGAAATGGTACCAAGTTATTAAGAATTAAATAAATTTTTAATTTTAACAATTTTTAGTGGAATGGGGCAAAAATGATAAACATTTTTGTTTTTATATCTTTAATAGCTAGCACAGTTCAAGAGACATTACAAGTATTAAATAAGTGCATGGTGAATTCAATAGTCTATCCATAAACATTAATTTAACTCTTGGTTTTGAAGTGATTTATCACAGAGAAAGTAAATCATATCAATATATGAATTCTTGTTATAAATTCAATGAAAAGATATAAAAATTTTTTCAGTTTAAATAGAAGGCTGCTTCATGGGTTCTCTTTGGAAAGGCAAATGAAAAAGTTAAGTAGGATTCAATACATAGCCCAAAGCAAAAAAAGTACCCCAAGTATCATTTCATTGGTACTTGGTCATTTCACCAGTTAGATCTCATGATAAGCAAAAATAAAACAGAACACTGTGAAGACAATTGCAATCTATTGCAGTGAATGAAAGAACACCAACAAAGAATTTGTGACCTTCAAATCAAGACAACATTTATCTATCTAATTATAACCGTGGATACAGAGACAATAGAGGGAAAAATAAGTTAGAAAATATATTTCAGGGGCAGCTAGGTGGTGCAGTGGATAGAGCACCAGCCCTGGAGTCAGGAGTTCAAATCTGACCTGAAACACTTAATAATTACCTAGCTGTGTGGCCTTGGGCAAGTCACTTAACCCCATTGCCTTGCAAAAAAACTAATACACACACACACACACACACACACACATATTTCAGAGTTAACAATGAAAGAAGTCAAAGAGGAAAAGACTTCTTATAAGCCTTTCTGCAGATCACTAAGCCTTTTTTTTCAATAAATGAATGAAAAAGAATTTGTTGGGCACTTATTCTGTATAGCATTGTCCTAAACACTTGGAATACACATAGAAAAGCAAGAGAATCTTTCTTCTCAAGAAGTAATGCTACTATATTCACAAACTGTGAAGTTCTTTTATTCTTGGTACTTTCTGTGGTGGCTAATCCCTCTACTCCTAAGGTCTTTCCTAAGCTAACACCCCTGTAGTGGCTCTCCACTACTCTTTCCATTATGGACTCCTTTGTAAACCAGTTCAGCTCCATACTGTCCTCTTCTTTGCAGTTCTTTGTGCCCTTTTAATATCAATGATCTTGTCTTGCTAAACCTCAGTTTTAGATTATTCCCACCATCTGCTACCTTGACTACTCTTCATATGTAGCTGAATGAAGTTGGAGAAAATCAAAAAAATTCTTCTCTCTAGATCCACTAACATAAATTGGCACTCATTAGCAAGGCAATCCTTTTACACTTTCCTAATTGGTTCACTGTCCCACTCATTATAGTGGTTTTCCCAAAACTTTTCATGTCTTTACATCTTTTCAAATCTTTTATGTCTCTCCTCCTCCCACCCTCTCTGCTGAAAACTTGCCTCATTTCACTGAACAAATTTAAGGTGATTTGCTGAGAGATCCCTCTTTTCCCCCTTCCTCATCTCATATAACTCAGATGATTTCTGCAGCTACCTTCTTATTCACCCCTCTCCCACATGAGGAAGCCTCCATACATGTCCATGCTCACCCCCACCCCAGTGACTAGATCTCCACTAACTGTCATACTATATTTCTTCATTTTCTTCTTAACACCACAAATTGTCTTCCAACCTCATTCTGAACTAAAACTGTTCTCTCTGAGTAAACCATGATCTCTTAACTGCTAAATTTAATGAATTTTTCTCAATTCTCATCCTTCTTGACCTCTCTGCAGACTTTTGTACTGCTGATCATTATATTTCCTTGTACAATGTTCTCTCTACATTTCATGACACTACCCTATACTAGGCGCTTTTCTTTTTTTTTTTTTGCAAGGCAATGGGGTTAAGTGACTTGCCCAAGGCCACACAGCTTGGTAATTTCTTAAGTGTCTGAGGCTGGATTTGAATTCGGGTACTCCTGACTCCAGGGCTGGTGCTCTATCCACTGTGCAACCTACCTGCCCCTACTAGGCCTTTTACTACCCATCTAATCACTTCTTAATCTGTTCTGCTGAATTTTTATCTAGGTCACTTCCACTAAAGGTGAATATCTTCAAGTCTCTATCCTGGGCCTCTCTTCTCTCTATATATTATTTTACTTGGTGGTCTCATCACCTCCAGTGAGTCAATTGTCATCTTTATGCAGGCAGTTCTCAAATCTACTTATCCAGCCCTAACCTCACTCCTGATTTTTAGGCTCACATATCCAGCTGGCTGCTGATTAGACATCTAAAAAGGTATGTCCCATAGGCATCTTAACATGTCTAAAACTGAAGTTTTCCCTTCTCAGGAACTTTCCAATTATTTTAAGGATGCCATCAATCTCTTAATCACTCCCAACTCTTTACTTCTCTCATCCCCCATATACAATCTATGACAAGTCCTGTCAAATTTTGCCTTTGTAACATCTCTGGTATAGTAGCTAGGTGGTACAATGGATAGAGTTCTGAGTCTAGAGTTAGACTCATCTTCCTGAGTTCAAATTTAACTTACTAGTTGTGTGACTGAGCAAATCACTTAACCCTGATTTGTCTCAGTTTCTTCATCCAGAAAATGAGCTAGAGGAGAAAATGGTAAATCTCTCTAGTGCCTTTGCCAAGAAAGTGGGGTCACAGAGTCAGATATGACTAAAAACGATTGAACAGCTATAAAAACATCTCTAACAAGTATTCCCTTCTCTCCTTTGGTACTACCACCACCCTAATGCATAATGTCATCACCTCTTACCTAGAGTATTGCAATAGTTTGCTTGGTTGATCCTCCCTGACTCAAGTCTTTCCCACTCCAGTTTTTTTTCAAGTCTCAAAATTATTGTTCTAAAGCACAGGACTGACCATGTCATCCCCCATTCAATAATATCCATTGGTCCCCTATTAATTATAGGGTCAAATTTATAATTCTCTGTTTAACTTTAAAAGTCCTTCATGGGGATGCCCATCAATTAGGGAAGGACTGAACAAACTCTGGTATATGAATGTAATGGAACATTATTCTATAAAAAATAGTGAGGGACAGGACTTCAGAATAGCCTAAAAAGACTTGCTTGCACTCATGCTGAATGAAGTGAGCAGAACCAGAAGAACATTATACACACTAAACATAACAACGGCTGATGATCAACTATGGTGGACTTGATCACTTCAGCAGTAGGATAATCAAAAACAATACTAAAAGACTTGTGATGGAGAATACCATTCAGAGAAGGAAATCTGGAATTTAAATGCAGATCAAAGTTTACCATCTTCAGTGTTTTAAAAAGTTGTCTTATAAATTATATCAGTTTTTCCTCTCTCATTTTCTTCTTCCTTTTGGATGTGAGTCTTCTTTCACAACTTGATTAATATGGGTTTATGTTTAGCATGGTTATAGATATATAGCCCATATTACATTGCTTTCTGTCAGGGAGAAAGTGAAGGGAAGGAGAAAAATGTAAAACTCAAAACCTTGCAAAAAAGAATTGTTGAAAATTACCATTACATGTTGTTGGAAAAATAAATAAATAAATAAACAAATAAATAGAAAGGGAGGAAAAAATAAAACATGACTCCCTTGTACTTTTCTATTATCCTGATACCTCTACTGCTCCCATCCTCACATAACTTATGTTACACTGGCCCAATCCTTCTTGCTGTTCTTTGAAGAAAATGCTCCATCTATTAACTTTAGATGCATTTCCTGGCTGTTCTCTATTGCTGAAATTCTCTTCCTCTTTCTCATTTTTGCTTCCTGAATTCCTTAGTTTCCTTCAAATCCCAGCTTGAAACCCCTATCTTCTACCAGAAGCTTTTACTGATCACCCTTAATATTAGTGTCTTTCCTCTATTGATTATTTCCAATTTGTCCTGTATATATTTTGTTTTTATCTAGTTGTTTGTATGTTGTCTTACCCATAAGACTGTAAGTTCCTTTTGTTGTTGTTTAGTAGTGTCCAGTTCTTCATGACCCTATTTGAGGTTTTCTTGACAAAGAAAATATTGAAGTGTTTTTACTATTTTCTTTTCTAACTCATTTTACAGATAATGGAGACTGAGGCAAACAGGTTTAAGTGACTTGCCCAGGGTCACAAGTTATTAAATGTCTGATCAGGATTTGAACTCAGGTCCTCCTGACTTCAGGACTACAGACTCTATCCACTGTGTTACCCTAGCTCCTTTGGAGTTCAATATCTTTTCTCTTAACACGTAGTAGATGATTAATAAATACTTAGTAACTGATTGACTAAGCTCAAACTTTGATGGGCATGAGAATATATTTAGGAGATTTCAGCTGGAAATGGAATGGAAAGGTTACATGGTCCTTAGGATGTAGCAGCAAACAAGATGGCAATGCCTTTTCTTTAATGTCATTCGGACTAAACAAATAATACTTCTGATATTCAAGTTTCTGAGAGTGCCTTGGACTTTGGTGTTAAGAACTTTCTTTTCTGAATCTTCAGGTGCTGTGTTTACCCAAGATCTAAGGGCTTTAAAACCTGAAGAAGCAGTTGCCAGGTCTCCTCTCCACTAAGGTTGCCTAATAGGATGATGGTGACTTGGAATAATACATTAGAATGGGAAGGTGGGAGGGGCTGCCATTTCCAGGGTTCTTGAGCTTATCTGCACATCAGTAGTAATTAATCAGCTGTTGGTGCTGGTATGATGCGGAAGGTGGGTCATTCTCCACAGCAATTGTTCCCCTTAATAATAGTCATAGCAGGGGCGGCTAGGTGGTGTAGTGGATAAAGCACCAGCCCTGGAGTCAGGAGTACCTGGGTTCAAATCCGGTCTCAGATACTTAATGATTACATAGCTGTGTGGCCCTGGGCAAGCCACTTAACACCATTTGCCTTGCAAAAACTTAAAAAAAAATAGAGCAAAGCTAGGGGTCTGAGAAAACTTCTTTTCCCCCAGGATCCTGGTTTATATCTAAAAAGATCTCTGAGAGAAGGTAATAGTGAAGTGGTGATAGTGGTCTGACTCTCCTGGCAAGAGTCAATCTTGTAAATTTATAACATTTGTAAGAAATACAAGTGGAGGACTGAGTGATTTTTTGGAAATAACTACTGTAGCTCATAGACTAATTTGCTTTTAAATCATAGTCTGATTTGCTTTTAAAGACTCCCATTATATTCTTTTATTTTAAAGTAATGAGATTATCCTTCTTAAAATATAAATAAATCTTGTCTGTTCAGCCATCAGGTATTACAGCTAGCCTCTACTCTGATCTTACTCAAAACAAGAAACATCTCAGCATTGTGCCTGATGGGTTTTGCTCTCATTGAGCAAAGAGCTACATAAATGCTCGGGACTTTCTGGTTCTGAGAGAATGCATTACCTTCTATCCACTAGATCTGCTTCTCTTTTGAGTGGCTGGACTAGTCTAAGGTGTGTGGCTAGTGTGGATTTACCATGCAAGCCTTCTACCCTTATTTCCACAAGAGATCTATAGCAGAGGGTATGGGTGTGGTAATTGCCACTGGCATTGGTTTGGGACAAATATTTTTTCAACCATAGTACTGACTATGTAGATGTCATCAATTCTCTGCCTCATATATGGGGAGTCTTTTTTATCTGTCTCTTTTTCTCAGAAGTTTTGACCTACTCCATTTCTGACCTGGGCTAGTTCTTCCCTCTCTAGGCATCCAATGGTTTACTAAGTGTTTCCTGTGTAACTGACCTTGGCTAATCAGAATCAACTTTGGGAATAACTGAGGCAGCTAGGTGGTGCAGTGGATAGAGCACTGGCCCTGGAGTCTGAGTTCAAATCCAGCCTCAAACACTTAAAAATTACCTAGCTGTGTGACCTTGAGCAAGTCACTTAACCCCATTGCTTTGCAAAAACCAAAAAAAGAATTTAGGGGCAGCTAGGTGGTACAGTGAATAGAACACTGGCTCTGGAGTCAAGAGGACCTGAGTTCAAATACAAATCAGACACTTAAAAATTATCTAGCTGTGTGGCCTTGGGCAAATCACTTAACCCCATTGCCTTGCAAAAACCTAAAAAAAAAAAATATATATATATATATACATATATATATATATATATGTATATATATATATATATATATCTATCATAAACTTTGGGAATAACTACCAGAGTGTGTTATTATATAAAGTTTAACCCATATGGGTTAGTGTAAGTTTTTTCTGTAAAAGGCATGGAAACAATTCTCAAAGTTTGATTGGTTCAGGGGACTAAAGTTCAAGCTGCTAATATAGCTCTCTGTTTACCTGGATAGAAAAGACAGCCACCAATGAGGCAGGGGCTCCTGACCTTTCTCCAGCATCTGAGGGACATTCAGGACCATGAGAAGGACCAGAGAAGGAAAGTTATGGTTATCTGCATCAGTGCTGTACCCTCACTGAATATACTTCCTCTACCATGGCTAAGCAAACTTCCTTTTGTTAACTACTAAATGTTCCAGAAGTAAATCATTCTATTCCAATACTGAACTTAAAATACAGCCAAACTGAGTTAGCCTGCTATATTCAACTCCAAACTCCCTTCCTACCAGAAACTTCCTCTTCTTTGTTATATTTCACTGAACCCTAGTCATAGGACTTTTAAATAATGGAGTCACTCCCCAAAGGAGGCAGAATAGGTTCAACTATATGATGGGTTTTACTCTCTGCTTAGGAGCACCAGGCAACAAGTGATATACATACATACATATGCTTATTTGTATGTAAACAAACATATAAAATATATAAATATATAATACACATAAATGCAAATATATAAACACAAATATATAAAATATGTACACATATAAAGATAAATACATAAACATAAATTAAAACAAATATACATATTCAAAATATAAATATAATCAAGCAATAATCAATAAACATTTGTTGTATGCCTATTATGCCAAACACTGGGGATAAAATAAAAATAAGCAAAAGACAGTCCCTGTCCTCAAGGAGCTTATAATCTAATAAAGGAGCCTATAGTCTACACAAATATATAAAATAATTAAATATTTTTATATATGACACTGGCATATCAAAGCAATCTTCAGGCACTCACTCACTTTCTGTGATCAGTCCTAAAACATATGAAAGTAGTGTAGACAATATCACACAGTTGTCATTTGATATTCAATTCATTTTATCAAGTAAGACCAGGCACAAGGTGAAGACCTGACATCATGGTAATGGACTTCTGGCAAAGGTACATAGACTCAGCCGAAATCCAGTGCACAATAGAACTTTTAAAGCAAATAATTTTTGGTTCACACCCTAGCACTGGCAGCAACCTCCCAGATTAGTTTATCTCCTATATTTTCATCTCAGTGGCTAAAGTTTTTTGATTTTTTTGTTTTTGCAACACAGTGGAGTTGTGACTTTTCCAAGGTTACACAGCTAGTATGTATCAAGTGTCTGAGGTCATATTTGAAGTAGGGTCCTCCTAACTCCAGGGCCAGTGCTCTATCTACATCATCACCTAGCAGCTCCCATGACTGATAGTTTTAAGCAGATTATTCAGAAGATTAACCTTCAACTAGCCCTTCCTCACTTAATCCAGTTCATTTCCATGTCACTTCCATGATATTATGGTCCTCTTCAAGAAAGGACAAAGAACAACAACCTTCAGTACACACATAGTAGGAGAGACTGACATTTCTCCTTAGAATTCTCTCCACCTGTGCTTCTTTACCTTTGACATGTAAGCCTTCTGCCTTAATTTTCACAAGGGATCTATAGCAGGGGGCATACTATGGCAATTTTCACTAGCATTGGGTTGGGACAAGTATCATTTGTTCAACTATAGTACTGGTTAAGTGGATGTCATCAATTTGTGGAAAGCCGGTAGTCTCTATTTAAGAAAATAATAGCTATCTCTGCCTCACTTTTGAGTAGTCTTACTTTTGTCTCTTTCTTTTTCATAGAAGTTTTGACTGATTCCATTTCTGACCTGGGCTGATTTTCCCTCTTTAGGCAACTTGGTACTACTCCCTTCTCCTATATTGATGCCAGACTTGGTGAGGACACCTTTAACTCTCTAACAACTCAAGACTCTCAAGCTGAAGTGATCCACCAACATTGGCCTCCAGAAGCAGGGAATACAAGTTTGTGCCATCATACCTATGGTAGTCTCTTGAAGTATCTTGTCATACCTCCATTAGGATCCTCAGAGGAACAGGAAGGGAGCATGAAAAAAAAAAGTCTTCTTTTTTAAAAATTTATTTTATTTTTAATTTATGGAATAAAACAAGTATTTCCAAAACATAGTTTAATAAATAAGATGATTGCACATGAAACCTATCATGTACAACTTGCTATTCCTTTTAAAAATATAATAAATTATCATATACATTTATTTTTTCCCTTTTTTTTTTCCTTCCTCCCTTCCTTTCCCCTCCTTCCCTATTCCCCCCTCCAAAAAGAAAGCTTTTTTCTTCCCTCATTTCCAAAGAGATTCTTGCCTTTCTGGTCCTGTTTTTTGTTTGTTCGTTTGTTTTACAGTAAAACAATCACTTTTATACCTGAAGTGGAATCTTCTCAGGCCTCAACCTAGACTCCTAGAGGTTATGGGACTCTAGTGTTTTTTTTATTTAGTTTTTGCAAGGCAATGGGGTTAAGTGGCTTGCCCAAGGCCACACAGCTAGGTAATTATTAAGTGTTTGAGACCAGATTTGAACCCAGGTACTCCTGACTCCAGGGCTGGTGCTTTATCCACTGTGCCATCTAGCCGCCCCATGGGACTCTAGTGTTGAGAAATCCTCCAGAAATTGGCTTGAATTTGGTTCAGGTTTCCCAAGTTTCCAATGAATTCCATCAGAATGCTCTAATAGGTTTCAATACTTTCCCAACTTCCTTAGACTTCTGTAGACATTTCTTGTCAGCAGACATAGAGGTAACTTAGAGGCCCCTAGGATTGAAGGTATACTGTATATGTTAAGGGAAATCAGAACACAGTTTTCTTCTATTTAGGGGACTAAGATACCAGGATGATTATTATATGTCTAGGACATTTCAGAATTCATAGTCCTTACATATTTCTAAATAAAAATTCTAAAAAATACTTTGTATACCTATAACATAGTAGGCTATTTTATGTGCTTTGGGAGACAGAAAAATGAAGAACAATATTAAATTCAGTCCATACACATTTATTCACTAGGTACTGTTCCCAGGATCTGGCTCTAAGTGCTGTTCAAAGAGATATACCAAAAAAAGATAATTTGACCTCAAATAGTTTATATTCCTCCATGGGGAAACAATACACAAACAAATACAAGACAAATGCAAAGTAATCTTACAATCAAAGAGGTTTCAAAAAAGATCTCTGTGCTGAGCCTGTTAGGGGCTCAGTAGATTGGAGGAGGGAGCATTTTAGGAACAGGGGCTGTCTATACAAAGAAGAAGAGATGGGAGACCAAATGTTATCTAAGGGGAAATGCAAGGAGGCCAATTGGAGTGTAAGTGAAAAAGTGTGTAATTGTGCCAGAAAAAAATGCTAGTTACAAGTTATGATGGGTTTAAATTCCAAATAGGTTCTGATGTCCAGGATCCTTCCTCTCTCATTTTGTTCTGGATTGGGGCATGACCCAAGCAGGTGCTTTGGTGGCACAGAGGATAGAACTCTGGGCCTGGAGGCAGAAAGACCTGAGTTCAAATCTTACCTCAGACTTCCTAGTTGCATGATCCTGGCAAACACACTTAACCTCAGTTTCCAGAGGTATGAAATGGGAGTAATAGTAATAGCACTTATCTCCCATGGTTGCTGTGCTGATCCAATGAGGTAATATTTATCAGGTATCTAGAACATTTTATTCATTCATTTTCATGCATGTTCAACTCTTTGTGATTTCATTTGGGATTTTCTTAGCAAGGATACGGAAGTGGTCTTCCATTTCCTTCTCCAGATCTTTTTATAGATGAGGAAATTGAGGTAAACAAGGTTAAGTGACTTACCCAGGGCCACCTAGTGTCTGAAGCTAGATTTGAGTTCATAAATATGGATTTTTCTGATTCTAGAGGTAATATCCTATCCAAGCTGCTCTTAAATGCTTTTTTTCCTTTCATCAATGAGAACCTCATAGACATTCAAAAGTTAACAAAAAGGGAGATCCTTAACTATTGCAGAATGGTATATAATAAAAAGAGGTCTGGAGAGAACACCTCAAGTAATTCAGCTGAGTGAATATCCCTTGTCTAAGTTGTCCATTGTGATTCATCATTTAAACATGATGCTTAAAAAAAGACATAGTGCCTTGAGCTTCTGTTTCAAGACCACGTGACCAAGAAATGATATCAACAGCTTGAGCCTCCACCCCAAGACAACCAAAATTTGAACATATTTTAAGGAAAAACTAGCATAACTTGCATGAGGGGAGGAGTTGAGATGTTGATTCCACCACATACCTTCTATCACATAATGAAATTCTCAATCTGTTCTAATGAAATTCTTCTTATGAGTTTCTTCTTCTTTACCTCTTTTCCAATTATTAGTCACTATGCCACCTTTCTACCCCAAGATGATTAAGGCTCAGAGATCCTTAATAAGGTATTTCTTAAAGAGGAGAAGTATGAGACCCAAATCACACAGGTGTCTAAGCTCTCAAGTCTCTTTCTTTTAAGCTACTCATTGCTGAGTCATTTGCCCTCCTAGTCAACTAAATTTGTCTTAATTGTTTCTGGTATTGTTTTCATATCCTGAATTACAATGCTGATTGGAGGGTATATTTTGTGCAGCTTGAACCAATTGGTTCTGATTTTCTGAGGGAAGTTATTATTTTGGAGAGGATCAATAACTCTGCAAATAGATCACATTTTTGTAACTCTTCCCAATATTTTTGACTTACAGTCATGTTATTTTGATGTTCTGATATTCAGATCCAATTTAAATCCTTATTAAGGTTTCTGATTCTCATTTTCCACCCTCATTTTAGGTGAATTGGAGGCTCTAGGAAATTCTGAAAATTGTATTTTAGTGATTCTGAAAGCTCATACAAAGAAGAGCTTCACTAATTCAGATTCCAATAATACTTTTAATAATTAAAATAATTGATGTGACTATTGACTAAAACATTTAAAATATTTTTTCTCTTTGAAATTTCAGCATCTTAATTATGAGTAAGGGAATACAGCCAAAATTAATCACTTTTTCAAACTCAAAAATTAATAATCCATTCTGTAAGAGAAGGTCCTACCTCCAGGTGAGTCAACGTAGTCATAGATTATGATGATGTTTTACTGTAGGAATACCTTTGATCCCTTGATAGAGTAAGATCAACTCTCTGACTGAGAAGGGAATAATGTACTTGGATGAGTAAACAAATGAGCAAAAAAACTCTGGGGGTTTTGAATAGCTAAGCCTTAGAGGAATTTTAAGAGTTGAATAGTAGGCAGATTTCTAGTCAGGAGCTGTTATAGAGAAAACACTTGAAGAGAGAGATAGGTATTTTTCTCTCCTTTCCACTATTATCTGCCATGTAGCTTTAACAGAGAGATATTTGACCAGTACATTGCATCCAATGGGGATCTGAGACATGCACTCCAGACAGAGATATAGAGATGGTTGAGGGAAGAAACAGCTTCAAGGAATGTTGTACTCCACAGCAAAGAAAAGAGTCTCTAGGGAAAGGAGACCCTGGGAATCCAGATGAGCAACTTTTGCAATAGAGATGTTTTTCCAAGGAAAGATGTGAGGACTCTACAAAAAGAGAAAGCATGTCCAGGTTCTGCAGTTTTAGACTTGTGAGTTAGTTACTTTTGACACATTTCCATTGCACTCTGAGTGCACTCCTCTTCTGATTGATATTGTGTGTATTTGTGGGAGAGTGTGCCCTAGATTTATGGGGAGGATGTTTTGTAGCTATTGTTTTTAATATGTCATATTAACAAATGCCTTGTATCTAGTGGCTGAATGATAATGAGTAATACACCCATGGGGGCTCATGAGCTAATTATAATGTTAGGAGTACACAATATACAGTTATCCTTAGAACTCGATGTAGTAACAGTGCTCTGAGGCAATAATCCAAAAGGGATACTGCATTTATATTTAGTTTTCAGGAATGAATTCCTGCATATTAAAGTACTTGACAGCTTCTAAAAAAAAACTGTGAGTATACTCCAAGGGTCTGTCCTGGACCCTCCATTATCACTATAATATGATTTGTAGGCTGCTTCAACTCCTATGTGTTCAATTATCATTTCTATACAGTTGATTACCATTGAGCTCTCTTTAAAGGCTGGAATTGTTTTTGCCTTTCTTTGTATCACCAACATTTAGCACAGCTCCTAGTACATGGTAGGAACTTAGTAAATTTTTTTTGTCAATTTAATTTGACTATATTCAGCTCTAATTGCTCTCCCCAAATCCAAACCTAATTCATGAAATATCTATTCATTAGTCATTTTCAAATGAATTTTCCTGAGGTATCTTAAACTCAGCATGTCCAAAATAGAACTCAACTTTGGACTTAGTCCAAATAGTAGGCTAGAAAAATAAAAATTTCTAGTCACCCAAAGGCAATGGAGACATCATGGTGGATGTAAATCTGTTGTATCATTTTACTAATGATGAATTAAATGCAAAAAGTCACATAAAGCATTACATCAAAGATATTTTTTGAATGAAAAAGACTTTCTGGTCATTGTAGTGAGGAAGAGTAAAGAATAAGAGATGGGCAACTGATGCACTCCTCTAGTGTCCTATTAATGTATATATAAAAACTAGAATATGGCCTCCAGCACTCTGAGTGGCAATTCTATGGAAGATTTATAGAAGAACATGGACAAGAGTCAATAGGATGTGAAAACAAAAAACACATTCCTCCTCTTGAGAGAGTGGTTGAGTTTCAAATGCTCTAAACACATACAATTGTGTCATGATTATAAGTGTACATGGAATATGAAAGAAACATAAAGGTCTCCAAGTCATTGCAATCCCTTCATACTCCAGATGAGGAAATTGAGACCCAGAAGAGATTAAGTGACTTGTCCAAGAATACACAGAAAGAAATAGAGGCAGGTTTCAAACCTATTTCCTCTGACATTTCTCCCTAATAACCAGTCATCTTAACTGTTATAAGGAAAGGTGAAATTGGGGGTAGCGAGATGGGACAGTGGATAGGAGGGCTGGACCTGGAATCAAGAAGACCAATCTTCCTGAGTTTGTATCTTGACTGTGTGATCCTGAGTAAGTCACTAAACCCTGCTTGCCTCAGTTTCTTCAATTGTCAAATGAGCTAGAGATGGAAAGGGCAAACCACTCTAGTCTCTTGGTCAATAAAATTCCAAATGGGATCGCTAAGAGTCAGACACAATTGAAACAACCAGGAAACGAATGCAGTGTTTTTTGTGTTTTGTAAAGACATTAATAAATAGAATTATATCAGATGATTTCTAAGGTCTCTTATAGCTCTATAATTCTATGAATGAATGGTAATCTTTTCATCCATTTACATCTCATTTATATAAATTAACATATTTTAGAATATTAAGTAGACTTGAAATGTTAAAACTGCTTTTTTTAAAAAAATTGTAAATTCTGTTTGTTTTTTGAAAATGAAGTCAGACCTGCAGTATTATCTAATTATTTCAAAGTACTGGCACTCCCTGAATTATGAATATTTAACATGAATAGATCATCTATATAATGGACCTCAATTTATACTTTTCCCCCTACCATTCAAACATTCAGTTACTAGTTCAAACACCTAGTCACTAGTTCAGTGACTAGATGACCTAGGGATCTGGGTGCTATAGCAGAAAGAATACTGTACTTGGCATAAGGAAGAAGAGTTCAAACTTTACCTCAGACATTTACTGGCTATGTGATACTGAGCAAGTGACTTAATCCTTCTCAGTCTCAGTTTTCTTATCTGCTAAGTGGACATTATAATAACATCTACCAGACAGGGTTTTTGTGAGAACTAAAAGAGATAACATAGACAAAGTGCTTTACAAACTGGAAAGCTATCATTATTATTATTATATATTATGTATGTTATATAATATATATTATAATACTAGATATTACTGTTATTGCTTCTCATTATTGTTGTTATTGTTACCTCTGAGGGATCTTCTCATTCAGAGAACCAGTAATTCTATAAGGCCTACCTTGTTTTCCTCTAAAGGACTGAGTTTTCTCAATCCTCACCTTTCTAGATCTCTCTGCAGCCCTTAATCATCCTCTCCTCTTTGATATTCTTCTCTTAAGGTTTTCATGACATTTCTCTATTCTGTCCCTCCCACCTATCTGTCCAGCCTATATTGGTTTTCTTTCCTGGATCTTCATTTAGATGTAGACTGCTAAGGGAGACCTATAGACCTTTGTTGTAGACCTTCTTCTCTCATCCTTCTGTTTTATTTCACTTGAACTCATTATACTCCATGGATTCAATTATCATCTCTATGAAGATGATTCTTATCTATTTACTCGGCCCTAACTTTTTTTGCATCTTTAACTGCCTATTGGATATCTTGAATTAGATGTCCAATAGATATCTTGTTGTTATTGTTGCTCAGTTGTTTCAATCATAGTCAACTCTTAGTGAACCCATTTAGGGTTTTCTTGGCTAAGATAATGGAGTAATTTGCCATTTTCTTCTCCAGTTCATTCTACATGAGGAAACTGAGGCAAATAGGATGAAGTGACTTTTCCAGTGTCACATAGACTGCAACTAAGTATCTGAGGCCAGATTTGAACTAGGGCAGTTGAGTCTTCTTGACTTTGGACCCAGTACTCTATCCACTGCAATACCTAGCTGCCCCATAGGTATCTTACTGAGTTCATTGTCTTTCCTCCCCAATCCTTCCCTTTTTCTAATATCCCTATTACTATTGAGAGCATTATCATCCTCCCAGACACTCAGGCTACTACCTGGAATTCATCCTTGACCCCTCATTCTTTCTTCCCCCTCCAATCAGTGGTCAAGTCCTAACATTTCTACCTTTACAAAGTTTCTCTTAACCCTGCTTCCTTCTCTCTTCTGACACAAAAATTGCCTTGTATCCAGGACCATCTCCAGTGGTCCTGATTCATGTCTGGTTACTGGACCCAGAAAGTGAGGAGAAAGTGAGGCTGGTAACTTTGCAAGCACCCCTCACTTAAATCCAATTCATGTGCTTGTCATGGCATTACTTCCCTGATGTCTTGGTCTTCTTAAAAAATAAAGGACAAATATTATTATCATTATTATTATTATTATCATCCAAATTCAGTAACTAAGATTTCCCAGGTTAAATTGCTACCTGATTACTAGTTTCAGGACTGCATAGAGCTGTAGAAATATTCCAGACTTTAGAATGAAAAGGACCCAAATTCTAATGCCAACTTGATCCCAATTTGACCTGATAGAACGAGTCCTTTCAACTTTGTTGGCTTCATTTTTCCTCCTCTGTAAAATGAGGTAGGATTTAGATGCCTAAAGATTCCTTGTAGTTCTAAATCTATGGTCTTCCCAACATCTCTTTCTCCTCACTCAAGAAAATCATGTATATCCCATGATATTCCCTTCTCCTTCTGTCATTTGCCATCTTTTTGTTGTTCAGTCATGTCTCACTTCTCATGATGCCCTTTGGGGTTTTTTTAGCAGAGATACTGGAATGGTTTGCCATTTCCTTCTCCAGCTCATTTTACAGATGAGGAAACTGGGACAAATAGAATTAAGTGACTCTCCCAGGGTCACATAGCTAGTGAACGTGTGAGGTCAGATTTGAACTCATGAAGATGAGTGTTTTCTGATTCTAGACCTGGCATTCTCTCTTTCCACTGGTTATTTACTATTTACAGCTCAGTTAATTCTACCTCAGTCAATCTCTCTCTCTCTCTCTCCCAGATCATCTTTTAACTTTCTTTATCCTCCCCCTCTTTCCAGCTCTGATCCAGTTCCCATAGGAAAATCTTGCTCTCTCATTATTATATTGAAAACAATAATAATAATAATACCTGAGCATAAAAGCAATGTTTCTTGTATGCATCTATGAAGGAACAAGAAAGCCAGCAAAATGTTTTGAAATGAAATTAGACATAATGGGAAAAAATACCAACAACCTCTTTATTTCTTGAAGGTTCCCAGAAGAGCTCTTTAGACTATCTCTAAAAGGCAATATCTACCTCTTTGCTTTCTTCTAAATTTGGGGCTCTTGTTCATTTTGCAAGTCAAAGACCCCTTCTGGCATAACTGTAAAGAATAGATTCCTCAGAATAATATTATTATACGGATAAAATGAAATATGTAAAATTGTCAAGGGGAAACAATTATAAGGAAATACAGTTCTCAAAATGTTAAAAAAAAAAAGAAAATATAAGGAACCCTAAGTTAAGAAACCTGTAGATAAATCTGCTTACCCTCAAACTTGAATTCAAGTTAAATAAAAGCCTATTTCTCACTGAACTTTCTTATTTTTTTCATGTTATGACATTATTTTTTCCATGATTATTTTATTGCAAATATCTGATATTTAGCAACTTTGTGCACTAAATAGATTTTTTGCTGCCCACTTCTATCCCAGTCTCCCTTTGAAAAGTCCAATGGTACAATGTGAGCCCTGAGTTTTAATCTGTCCACTGCCAATTACTTTCTGTGAGGACATAAGAAAATCATTTAACCTCTCTGCCTCAGTTTCCTCATTAATAAAATGAAGACAATAATCCTACCCACTTCACAAGATTCTTTTGAGGATCAAATGAGATAATGTATGTGAGTATGCATCATACTGTAGCATACTTTATAATGCAAACTATTTATAACATTATTTCTAGGAGAAAATGTGTACTGACTTCCAAGGAACTGATTTACCATAGAACTTTTGGAACATAATCTATCTGTAAGTTGAGAATTGTTTACAGTGATGATGTCTCATTATATTGATGTTTTTGTTCCTTTATAAGGATATGGTATTTTTGAATAAGTATTTACAGTACAGTTTCATGGATATTATGTATGGAAAGAGAGATGACCTAGGGGCCTCAAAGGTCTCACAATACACTAAATAGCTCTTTCATGTGAGAAAATCACTTGGAGACATCATAGTATAATGGCCCATTAAGCTTGGTAGTAGAAGACCTGGGTTTACACAGTTTTTAGTACACCTCTTGTGACCATGTGTAAATCTCTTAACCTCTTAGAGTCTCAGTTTCCATACTTATGAAGAGGTAATAATGTTAGCACTAACTATATTATATCTTACGTATATATTTGTTGTGAAGAAAGTGATTTATATATTGTAATATGCTATATATACATGAGTTATTATTATTATTATTATTATTATTATTATTATTATTATTATTATTACTACTACTATTACTACTATTTAGATCAGGAGTCAGCAAACTGTGGCCTGAGAGACAAATCCAGTCTGCTATAGATTTTCATAGGGCTCATGAGCTAAAAATGGTTTTTACATTTTCAAATAAAGCCGGGGATGTAGTTCAATGAACCCTGATTTATCTTACAGTTGTTTAGTTTTTAGACTTTTAGATTTAGACTTTTCAAAAAGAGACTGGGATAGAAGAAGTAGGCAGCAAAAAGTCTATTTAATGTACCAAGTTGCTTAGTTTCTTCATTCTATGGTTTCATTTTCTTCCTTCCTAGAATGAAGGGGGTTGAAAATGATGACATTTTGGGTTAGATTTAGCTCAGAGGTCCTATATTCTATTCACTATTTCAATCAGTTAAGTTTCACTTCAGTCCCAGGATAAAATAGAATTATTTGAAAATTTTACTATTTTCTTTTCTTGGTATATTTGATATTGATATATTTTCATTACACAATCTTTTTTAGTCCTCAGTTCTTCTCTTAGCTAACTGATTTTTCTGCAGTAGTCTCTCCATTATTGTTGTTGTTCAGTTGGGTCTGACTCTTTTTGAACTCATTTGGTGTTCTCTTGAAGAGAAATTGAAATGGTTTTGTCATTTCCTTCTCCACCTCATTTTTATGAATGAGGAACTCATGTAAATAGGGTTAAGTGACTTGCCTAGTCACATAACTAGTGTCTGAGGCCAGATTTGAATTCATGAAGATGAATCTTCCTGATTCCAGGTTTGTTACTATTCACTGTGTCACCTAGCACTCCAAGTAATCTTTCTATTGCTCCTCATATTGCAGCTTTTTCACCCATTTATTGCTTTCTTATGGAATGATTTTTATTCCTGTACCTACTGTGCAGTGATTTATATATATTCAAGGTTTGTTATTTAATTTAAATAAAGTAATGCCTATTTATTTAAGTAGTCTTTTATCATTTTGGTTTTTTTGTAATTACAAATAATCGCAGTTTCTACTGGGAGACTACATGGCTGGCCTGGACATAGGATAGTTCAAGGCCTGCCTCTAACAAAAAAATTACCATAACTAAGTTACTTAACCTTTCAATTACAAAAAGGTTATCAATCTCTAGGGATTTTCACATTGATAAAATTGTTGATACAGAACAAAATAAAAGTATATGAATATATGTATGTGTGTGTAGTTTGAGATTAACATACAAAATGTGGTTATGGCACTTACTAACATATTATCTGTCTATTATTGGTCATCATGGTTTTTATTCATATTTATCCATGCTTGTTTTACTTGTTTTTTAAAAATCTCTATACAAAAATGTAGCTATATATCTCTTACCATATATATGTATATATGTATAAATATATACATATATACATATATATATATTTAGCCTTTTCTGATTCTTTATCATTCCTAAATGCCTGCTTGGTGTTATCAATTTCAATGTCAATAAGCAGATAGCAATTCACACTAACTCAATTCTGATCATCTATGCTTAAAATTGAAACTTAATTTGGGAGTAACCTTAGGTCATCTGGTCTAATGTATTTATTTTAGAGATGTGGAAAAAGAGACTTAGCTAAGCAATTTACCCAAGGTTACACATAAAGTTAGCAGATAAACTGGAACTAGAAGTCATGTTTTATGAATCCTATTTCATTAGGTTGTTTCTTCCCCCAATATACATCACTGCCTCCCAGTTAATCTTGATAATTCAGGATATTTAACTCTATGACCATCCAATTGTGGCATAATACATATATATATATATATATATATATATATATAAATTTTCATCTTATTTTGAAGGTATTTGATTTAAAATTAAATGTATTAAAATATAATTCCATTAATAAAATGTTTAGATTAGTTTTCTATGATGACAAGTTCATTACTATTAGTCAACAAACAGCGATATCATAGTCGTTACTCTTAAACGTTCCCTATTTCCTCTGGTTTTAGATCACTGACCGTTACCATTTACTCTATTTTCTATGCTAGGAGATCATCTTTCACTAAAACCTTATCTATTGGTGTCAGGCTCAAAGTATATATTTAATAAATATTAATTGAATTGTTATTTGCTACAATGTCATGTCTACTCTCTTGTTAAGTGATGCAGTTCTTTAGTATTTCTAATAATCTAGAGATTACCAGAGGCCATTGGTCAACCATATGGGGTTTGCTCATCTGTCAGAGATAGAGTTGTTGGATTTAGACCAAAGTCTAGTTGGAACACAAATCATTAAAATTGGATGACCTTTCAAAAAATAATTCTAAGAACTTTATGCAAAATAGTTTCACCTACAGCAATATGGGTTTATAAGATAAATTGTCCTTAGTCTGATGATATCAATGACACAACAGTTTGGTATATCTAGGGAGGTGATTTTCATTTGTCACAAGTGAGAGCATGAGCAGTAAATTATTCTTTGCTTCTTTGATTCCACTGTCATAATCTCACCCTCAGGATAAAATATTCACTCCTGAATGATAAAGTCCAAACTATTTAGCCTGGCATTCAAAGCCCTCCAATATTCTATATCAAAGCATTTTTTCAAGCTATTTGTCACTATCACACTTTACATACTCTTTGATAACACTGTGTGTGAAAGATCTCATTGTTAATGGACCATGAGCTTGTTGAGACTCAATAGTGTGTAATAGGAGTTAAAATATTTTTTAAAACCAAACTTGGTTTTACGTGGTATTAAGAATACCAGATTGTCCAGAAGTAGGGAGGTAATTCTACTGTTTCTGGTGTCATAGCCATGTCAGTCACACTGTGTTGAGTTCTAGGAAAGCCATAAATAAAGAAACTAGGATGTTGAGGGATATTGCACTGGAGATTGTGCATTCCATAGATCACTGGCCCTCATTGATTGTTAAATTTTCAGCTTGAAAATTTCACCTATTTTTTTCTCCTCAATTTATTTTATAAATGAATTTTTTAAAATTATAACTTACATTTTTTTATTTTTCAGGTTTTTGACTTTTTTGTTTTAATGTTTCTAATTGTCTCATGGAGTCATTGTCTTCTATTTGACATTTGGTACATTTTAATTTTCAGGGAATTTGTTACTCTGGCAAGGTTTTATACCTCCTGCTCCAAGATCTTAGTTCTCTTTCCAATTGTTTCTTCTCTAACTTTTATTTATTTTCTATTTTTTCCCTAGACATCTCATTTCATTGACAAAAGCATTTTTAACTTTTTTTAAACCTATTGCTTTATCTCTCCTAGGAATTCTAGTTGAGTTTGCATCCAATCTGTACTTTTTTTGTTGAAGTTTTTTTTTATGGAGTCATTCTCTGGGTTCTTCCAGACTACTTCCTGACTATAGACTTGATTTTAGGGCTGGCCTTGCCACACTTCTGGAGCAAAGGACTGGATTAGTTTTGTTGTTGCTTTCTTGGTAGGGTATGGAGTATTGTGTTATTTCAGATTCTCAAGGATATACGGAGCTGCTTCTTCCAAAAGCAGTTAGATCTAGAGTAAACTCTAATCACTGCTCCGTGCTTCTTCCCCCATTTTGAGCTCTGGGAATTCTTAGCCTGGGTTTGGATATGATCAATGGTAGATGATTGATGAATTCAACCACTATCAGTCAGCTAGAAAGATCTGCTGGTTTAGAATGACAAAACCGCAGTTTTCCCTTTGAGATTTCTGTCCTGGTTATTCTTCTTCAGGCCTCAGATGGGGATAGATGTTGGGACTGAAATCCTGCTTTACTCCTAAAGTAAAAGTTATCCTGTTGCTATATTCTTTTGAATTTTCTCTCTTTTGGTTTTTTGTTCCCTACCCTCACAGGCCACCTCCAGGGAGAGGTCCTGTATTCAGTATGTCCTGGATGATGACTCAGAACCCAGTACTGAGCAATTGAGCAGTCAATTAGTAATCTTTTTTTATTCTCGTGCATTGTCTTTTTCGGCAATGTAATGCTCCAAAATATACACTCCTGACCAGATCCCATCCCTAACATCTATATACCTCTTTGTTTCCCTATGTCAGCTTGGGCTGGAAAATGACCCACTGTGAATTTTTCTTGGATTCCTTCATCAAGATTCAGAAGAAATGTGCTTTTCTAGTTCTCTTTGGAGGTGCTCTTCTTGCTACTCCACCATCTTGGTCCCATCCCAGTCATGTAGAATGCCCATCTCACCCTACCCCCCCCCACCCCTAAGCTGGTTGCTAAACACTTACTAGCATATCCCAGAATGGACTGTTGCACTCCATCAATTGAAACTTTCCCACTTTTCAAATTAAGTTCAAATGTCTTCTCTTGTGAAGTATTTTCTGAACTTTCCAGCTGAAAGTTATCTCTTCCTTCCCTTATCTCTCTTAGCACTCTTACATATATTTCCTTGACACTTATAATTTGTTCTAGAGTGGTTGTCATTTTCTTACCTTTCATCCTAGTCTATAGGCACCATAAAGAGGACTATTTTTTTTTAAATCTCTCACAGTATTTAATGCAATCTCTCCCATATAACAGATACTTAATAAATGTTGTGGAATTGAGTTGCATGTAATAATTACAAGACTTTTGGTTCTAAATTTGTTTCTTTTAATGATCATCAAGAGACTCAAAAACTGTTAATGAAAAAAATACATGATTTTTTTTTGAGGGGGCACCTCTTCAGTTAGGTAGTCTAATGGAATGAATGCTAGGTCTGGGTTCAGGAAGACCTGAGTTAACAATCTAGCTTCAGATACTTACTTGCTGTGTGATCCTGAGAAAATTACTTAATTTCTATTTGCCCAATTTTCTCAAATGTAAAATGAGGATAATACCAGCACTTCCTCACAGGATTATTTTGAGGATCAAATGAGATGATATTTGTAAAGCACTTAGTATAAAGTTTGACATATCGAAGATGCTCCATAAATGCTTAATTTCTTCCTTTCTTCCCCTAAGATGATAAGAATAAAATTAATATGAGATGAGGCAGAGGGGAAAAAAAGCTATCAAAGAATGTAGGAGGAGGTAAAAAATATTCCGAACCAAACAGAAGAGATTATATATTGGGTGAAAGCATGGAAAAAGAAAGGCTATGAAATTCAGAGTGATGGGTAAAGAAGGTATATGTAAGCTCAAGTTTAGCCTCTAAGAGCCTGGCCACATTTAGGATGAAAAAGTCAATCTTTCCACTTGCTTCCCAGTGTTTTTCCTCTGATATAATAATTAGCTCATTTTAAGTCTAAAGGATAATATAATTGCTCCTAAGGTCCAATTTGTCGCTTCTTTAGTTTACTGGTTTGAGTGTTTCAAAAAATAGGCACCATAGTGGTTATGTGTTTGTAGTTTATCCAGAGGTGTTCTTTTCTTTTCTTTTTTTTGCAAGGCAAATGGAGTTAAGTGGCTTGCCCAAGGCCACACAGCTAGTTAATTAAGTATCTGATGTCGGATTTGAACTCAGGTCCTCCAGTGCTCTATCCACTGTGCCATCTAGCCACCCCAAAGTGTTCTTTTCTTAATAATTATCTCTTCTATAAAAGTCAAAATTTGATACAATTTTATCACCATTTAAAGCATTTTCTCTACTCACTAACTTATAGATAATTTTAAGGATTTTAAAAATTGCCTCTCTGGAAATATAAAACTGCCATTAAGAGAGAACACACATTTTGTTTTATTCCTATCAATATATTCTAATTTAAAATATCTCCTGATTTGACCTTTGTCAGTGACCACCACTAAGTGAAACACTAGTCAATGAGGACTGAAATGGATCTAAGATCTTTTTTTAATTAATAGACTCTGCCTCTATGAACTACACTGTGTAGATTTTCCTGAATGAAATATGTATAAGTGTATATACATGCATACATATACACATGCAGATACACACACAGACTAAATTGGTCATCCAGTAACTTTCTAAAGTTATATCAAATGATCTGGCATCACTTATGAATATAGACTTTTAATTATAAAATATAAATATATCAACTTAAAGTAAATTACTTTGATATCAAAGTTATGATCTAATCCTTTTAGAGAGAAATCTGAAAGTATGTCCAAAGAGTTATTAAACTACCTACCCTTACTACCCTTAGATCCAGCAATACCATTACTAGGTCTGTTTCCAATGATAGGGAAAAAGGAAAAGAATCTGTTTATGGAAACAAAGAACTGGAAATTACAAGGATGTCCATCAGTTGGGGAATGGTTAAAGAAGTTGTAGTGCATGACTGTGATAAAATATTATTGGGACATGGAAAAACTAACACAAAATAATGAAGAACAAATTGAGTTGAACCAAGAGAACATTATATATACTAACAACAATATTGTTTTTAAGAATGACTCTGGGGGGGGGGGGTGGCTAGGTGGCACAGTGGATAAAGAACCGGCCCTGGAGTCAGGAGTACCTGGGTTCAAATCCGGTCTCAGACATCAGACACTAAATAATTACCTAGCTGTGTAGCCTTGGGCAAGCCACTTAACCCCCATTTGCCTTGCAAAAACCTAAAAAAAATGACTTTGGGGGCAGCTAGGTGGTACAGTGGATAGAGCACTTGCCTTGGAGTCAGGAGTACCTGAGTTCAAATCCGGCAAAAAAAAAAAAAAAAAAGAATGACTTTGAGTGAATAAGTCATTTAAAGTATTATGAATAGCCATACTCTCTTTTGTAGGGGGGGGGGGAAGGATATGGTTGATTGAACTGGAAAAAAAAATACTTTAGAATTGGAAATAGGTAATGTCTTTCACCTCAATTTCTACATTTTACAAATAAAGAAATTGAGACCTAAAGAGGGTAAGTCACTTGTTCAAGATCACTTAGGTAGGTAGTGACAATATCAGTATTAAAACCTAGATTTTCTGATTCCATAACCAATATTCTTTCTTCTATATCATACTGCTTTTTCTTCAACAAAAACAAAGATCACCTCTATGTGTATATGTCTGTATATGCACACGCCTAAATATATATAGTGTACAGATGTGTATATGTGTACACACATTATATCTTATATATAATGAGAAATATACCTTGAGATAGCTATGACTAATCTCCCAGAGGGGCAACCAAGGGGATAATAAATAATGAAAATGCTACAAATCTATATATCTTCTTCATAGGGATCCATCTAACAAAAAGATGAACAACTTATACTGTTTCTTCCCCACTTGTCCTCACTTTCAATCCAAGAGCACAGACCTACTTTCCATTCCTTGAACAAGAAACACTGTCTCTTACTAGGCATTTTACTTGGTTTATCTTCTATGCCTGGGATGGGTTTTTCCCCCCTCACTGTCTCTCTCCCTTGTTCTCTCTCTCTGTCTCCCTCTCATATCTCTCTGGCTCTCTCTCTCTCTTCTTGTCTCTGCCTCCTCGTATCCCTGACTTTCTTCAAGTCCACCTAAAATTCTACTTTCTATGGAAGTTTTTCTCAATTCTGCTTAATTCCAGTGTTTCCTCTCTTATTTCCAGGTTTTATATAAAAATATATATACATACATACATACACATACATACATGTACATATATGATAACTTATATATAAACACATCTGTTTGTACATAGTTGTTTACATGCTGTCTCCCCCAAGAGACACTGAGTTTCCCAAATGCAAAGACTCTTTTTTTACCTTTCTTTGTATTTTTACATTATGCGCAGTCTCTGACATATAAGGTAAGTACCAACAAATGTTTATGATACAACTGACTAGATCAATCACATATCTAAGAATAAGGAGACTTGAATCTAGTACTGATTTCATTTTGTTCATAAATAAGTACAACACACTGCTTCACAGAGAAAGTGTTTTGAGCTCTTAAAAATTTAATATAAACATAATCTATACAATTAGTATATCTATGAACATGCTTCAGCTCATCAATATGGGTGATTCCTCCATCAGTACATACCGCTACACATCTGTATCTTCTTGTCCTATTTATGTCTTGTGTTTGTCTTCATAGAGTTCCTCCATAGATGATCCACCAAATGTATTGTATGTCTTCCTGTAGGTATTTCAATATTCAGAGAACAGAAGTTTAGGCCTCAGTCTATTCATTATCTATCCTTTACTCTTGCTACATGACTAGCCCAACCCTTCTTCCAATCATATATTCTGGATAATGTGTTTTTTATGCCACTTCTTCCACATAAGTCATTACTTAGTAATATGCATTGGTTATGCATCTACCCATTAGAGTTGTTTTTTTTTTTATTTTGGTCACCAGAAATTTTGATATGTGTGGGCCTCTGTACTGTTTCTTGTTTGCAGCTATGGAACAGGAATGCAGATACATGTTTGAGATTTCAGAAGCTTAGAGAACTTCTAGAATGGGAATTGCTTCCACCCAATACATCTTATAACTCATTTTTGACTTATTAGATATGTGATGGTGATGATTTGTCTGAGACATATCAAGATTAAATGACTTGCCTAATATCACATAGGTATGGTCAGACATGGGATTTGATCCCAGTGCTTCTTGATGCCTTGTATGCTACCTCTGTGACAGGATAAGTATTGCTGTAAAAATGATGAGGTTTATGTTAGGGAATAATTTAGGAAGAGATATCAAAGGACCACAAAAATTAAATATAAAAATGTTTATTGCTAGTACATTGCCAAGTAGGTTGTGAATTTCTTAATGTCAATCCATTAACAAGCAGAAATAGAAAAAAGACCTGCATGGTGTGGTCTTCTTCTGCTTCCACATCCCTACAGCTACAAAGATGGTGATAGAGTGATGGGAAAGGGTGCCAGGAATTGTACAATTGTAATTCTAGATGTGAAATATTTCCAGGGACCAAACATTCACTATATTACAAGTGGAAATGAACTACTGGAATGTGTTTTTGTCTTGACTGATGAATCCAGAAGACAAAAGAAAATTTTAGCCCCCCCCCAAGTTGATTCATGGATTCTCCTTGGAAAGGAGCTGATTTCATTGTGTGCCCAGAGGCAACAAGAAACATTCAAAGTTAGTATATTTATTTTTAAAAATTAAAATTCACCATTAAATGAAATATTAATATTATTAAAACAAAATGAATAAAGTGTGGTATAGTGGATTAAGAGTACTTGCTGGGGGCAGCTAGGTGGTGTAGTGGATAAAGCACTGGCCTTGGAGTCAGGAGTACCTGGGTTCAAATCCGGTCTCAGACACTTAATAATTACCTAGCTGTGTGGCCTTGGGCAAGCCACTAAACTCCATTTGCCTTGCAAAAAAAAAAAAAAAAGTACTTGCTTTGGAGTCAATGAAATCAGGTTCACACTTGGCTCTGACACAATTGGCTGGGTGACCTTAGCTGAGCATTGAAACCTTACCTTTAGGCAACTCTCTAAAACTACTACAAATTACAGAGCAGTTTCCTCATTGGGAGTCCTTTATGTCACTAAAAATACAAATCCAATCCAAATAGATAAAATGATTTTAAAAAATTGTTTACCTTAGGAAGTAGAAACTCTTGACCAAATATTCTGTTGATTTTAATCACCTAGAATCTATGTTTGAAATTTCATTTTTTAATGAATAAAAATGTATTTTTCTCACTCTTTTACCTCTCCCCTTAAAAATACATGTTACAAATATATAGTGTAGCAAAAAAAAAATGAAATTTCTATAGGTATCATGTCTCATAACTTTTCTCATTCTGTATCTTATATCCATTACCTCTCTTACAAGTTGGGTAGCAGGCATTGTTATCAGTCCTTTGGAATCATGTTTGGTCACTGCAAAGATCAGAGTCCTTATGTCTTCCAAATTTGTAAACATAGTTGTAACAAAGCTGTGAATATTGCTACTTTAAAAATTATTCTCCTGGTTCTGTTCCCTTCCTTCTATACCAGTTAATACAAATCCTCCCAAGTTTCTTTGAAACTTCCCTTCTGTAATTTTTAATAGAACATTGGCACTCAATTATTTTATGTACCATAAGTTGTTGATTCATTGTCCAACTCATGGATATCCTTTTGCTCCCAGTTCTTTGCCACCACAAAATCAGCTGCTATAAATAATTTTGTTCATATAGCTACCCTTTATTTGATCTCTTTGAAATAGAAGCTATAGTGGTATCACTGGGTTAGGGTTCCTTAACTTTTGGAACATGGCTACAAATTGTTTTTCAGAATAAAAAAGTATATTTCCAAGTATTTTATATAGTCTAGATATTTTAAATGGAATCTACCTTTCTACCCTTTCTTTCTGGTTTTTTGTTGGTATTATATTAGCAAAGTCAATGATAGTGTAAAATAATGTTGATTAAGTGATTACTATTGCCAGGTATTATCCTAAGTGCTAAGGATACAGAGAAAAATAGGGGAAAGTCCCTGACCTATATGAGCATATATACATAGAAGTAAGACACATAAAAAAACACAAGGTAGGTTTAGGGAGATAGGTATGGACATTTGGGGGGTTACTGGAAAGGACTCATACAGAAGATGATACTTGAGCTAAAACTTGAAGGTAAAGGATTCTGAAACACATTGTTGAAGAGGAAATACATTACAGGAAAAGGGAATAGTCAGTACAAAGACCAATGGTTATCATGTGTAGAGAATAACAAATAGGACAGTATGGCCAGACTCTAGCACTTGTGGAGATGAAGTATGTGCTGAAGACAAGCAATGAAGGGGCTTAAATGCCAAACAAAAGAACTTATATTTGATCCTAAAGGTAATAGGGGGACTGTGACAAGATTTTTTTGAATAGGGAAGGAAGTATTTAATAAGTGCCTACTATATTCCAGCTGTTTTACAAATAATATTTCTTTTTATCAAACATTTAAAATTTATTAAACTTTTTGATCAAAATAGTTTAACAAGTGTATATAATCCCATTGTGCTAGGACTGAAATATTAGGAATAAGGTGGGCCACTGTTTCTACCACCCAGCTCCACAACCAAGGAAATATAGGAGTAAGGACTTTTAGAATCTCATTAACAGCTTGGGGTGGGGGTGGGAGTGGGGGAGGCTCGGGAGAAAGATCTAACTACACAAATGAGGTCAATGAGACACACCTTCATTTGGACAACAAGCCAGATTCACAGCTCCTGCCAGAATCAGGGTATCTTAAGGCTAATTAAAGGGACAAATAATATTTCATTTGATCCTCACTACAACTATAGGAGATAGGAGCTATTATCAGCCCTATTTTATTTATTTTTTATTTTTTTAGGCGTTTGCAAGGCAAACGGGGTTAAGTGGCCTGCCAAGGCCACACAGTTAGGTAATTAAGTGGCTGAGACCGGATTTGAACCCAGGTACTCCTGACTCCAGGGCCGGTGCTTTATCCACTACACCACCTAGGCCCCCCATCAGCCCTATTTTACAGATGAGGAAACTCAGGCATACAGCAGTTCAATGACTAGCCCAGAGTTAAACTAGCTAGTATATGTCTGAGACCAGATTTGAACTCTGATTTTTTCCTAACTTCAGGATCTACCCATTGTTGTTTTTTACAGGTGTTATACGTGTGGTCATATAAATCACCCCCCCCAGTTGTTTCTCAGGGATAGCAGGGTCATATCTATGACTTAGGAAAATTGTTTTGGCATTTGTGTGGAGGATAGATTGGAGCAGGAAGAGATGAGGCAGGAAGACCAATTAGAAGATTATTACAACAATCCAGATGAGAGGTGGTGACTGAATGAGGAGAGTAAAAAAGACACACATTTGACATGTGGAAAAAGAAACAAAATTTGACAAGCGATTCTCTATGTGGGGTGAGTGAATGAGTGAGGAATTGAGAATGATGCTGATATTGTGATTTGAGGTGACTGAAAGCTCATGATGATTTCAACAGGAATAGGGAATTTTAGAAATTGATTTCTCTGGGAAGAAACATGGGTTCAATTTTGGATGTATTGAGTTTGAAATGCCTTCAATAGGCAGTTCATGTGGTGGAACTGGAGCTCAAGAGAGATTTTAAGCCTAGATGATTATTTGGGAATCATCTACATAGAGATAGCAAATGTGCCCTGTGAAAGTTGATGAGATCACCAAGTACTAGTCTAGAGACAAAAAGACATGAAGACTCAGGAAGTTTTAGATGAAGATCCCAGCAAAGGAGTATGAGAGGAAGCACAAGGGAAGGCAGGAGGAAAACTACAAGAGAACACTTGCACTGAAAAACTTGAGAGGAAAGTTAGGAGAAGGTGGGAAACAGTGTCAAATGCTCCAAAGAGATCAAGAAGGATAAGGACTGAGAACAGGTCATCAGGTTTGGTAACCAAAGAGATCATTGATAACTTGGGAGAAATAAATTTCAGGAAAATAATGAGATTGGAAATCAGACTGCCTACAGTTTAGAACAATGAGAGGAGAGGAGGCAAAGGCACTAAGTATAGATAGCTTTTTCTTTTTGAATTCATTTTTTGATTGTTCTTTCAAATGATTTTATTTTTCTCCAATTATGTGAAAAAAATTTTAACATTAATTTTTAAAATTTCAAGTTCCAAATTTTCTCCCTCCCTTCCCAGCCCCCTCATTGAGAAGGCAAGCAATTTGATATAGGTTATTTACATGTATACTCACATAAAACATTTTCATTTAAGCCATGTTATAAAAGAAAACATAGATAAAAAAAGCAATTAACAAAAATAAGAAAGGTTAAAAAGTATGCTTTGATCTGTATTCAGACTCCCTCAATTCTTTCTCTGGGAATGGATACCATTTTTCATCATAAATCCTTCAGAATTGTCTTGTATCATTGTATTGCTAAAAATAGTTAAGTCATAATGTGTATTATGTTCTACAGGTTCAACTCATTTCACTTTGCATCTTCTGTTCACAAGTCTTTCTAGGTTTTTCTGAGAGTATCCTGCTCTACATTTCTTATGGCACAATAGTATTTCATCACAATCAGAGAGCACAACTTGTTTAACCATTCCCCAATTGATGGGCATCCCTTCAGTTTCCATAGATAGTTTTTAAAGGAGTTTATTTGAGAAATGGATAACGATAATTACTGAGAATGTTCAGATCTAGTGAGAGACATGGGCATGTTTGAAGGCAGGAGGAAAGGTATCAGTTGATAAAAAGAGATTAGAGTGTCAGTAGGGGATAGTTTGACAGTCCACTGGAGAAAACCAGAGGGGATGGGAGTCAGGCATGGGTTGACCTTGACAAGGAGGATTACTTCTTTATTAGAGACTGAAATAAAGTTCTATTTGGTTTTAGGAATCATAGAACAGTGTAAATATTCAATAAATATTAATTAATGATGAAACTAGCTAAGCACTAAGTATAAGGCAAAAATGTGTGTGGTAAGATAACACTGCCATCTTATTTCATACCATAAAAGATAAGGAAATGTAAATAGCATGTAGAAGGTTACAGTTCCATCTCTCAGTTCCAGTGAACATGAATAAATCACTTTAATCACAGTTTTCAACAAAGTCCCTGTCAAGAAATTATAGACCTGCACATTTACACATGCTTTCATTTTCAGGTAGAAGATTTCCTTGGAGATTTTCAAAAATCCTGCTATATTATAATCCACTTGCTCAAAATTAAATTCTTTTATGGATGGGGATGTTAATCAGGTGATATCTCAATTTATTTCCAAACATTTAAAGAATATAAGGCATGTAAAAATAACATAAGGAGCTTTAACATATTTACTGATAACACAATATCATAAAGGGCCCAGAGGGGTGAAGCTATGAGAATTAAGCTCTTACCTTCAAACATCATAGGAGGAGAGGAATGCTTGAGTAGGAAGAACAACAACAGAGACAACAAAACCTAGCCCTTGTCATCTGCCAGTTTTCCTTTGTTGTTCTGTCCTAGCTGTCAAAGAGAGAAAGGCACCAAGTTTTACTTATTGAAAAGCAGTGCAAGCCATCTTCCTGTACAGAAAACTGGCCCTGCTGGACTAACCCTGTGTAGCATCACTGCTGTGGTCAGATAGGAGTTTTCCTCTTGTGAGTTTGATTATTGAAAGTGAAAATTAGAAGAACAAAAAAGAGTTGTAAAGCTATCAAGTTGAGGTTTAATATTAAATCCCAAGTAGGGCATGCACAGAGGAAAACTGAAACCAAGGTATCAGAAAGCACTTTTGATTTTATATGAGTCCTCAAACTTTTGCATATGTTCATTTTTTTGAATCATGTTACTTTTTGTAGTAAAAGAGTATTATAATCCAAGCCAGGGATTGTTTCATTTTTATGCTTTATACCCAGAATCTAAAACAATGTATTTATTATACATTACTAATGCTTAAAGAATATTTCTTGAATGACTGAATGACTTTAAAGTCATAATGTCTAGGTTCAAAATCTGGAATGTCACTTATTCTTTTATGTCACTGGGCAAATCACTTAATTTTTTTTAGCCTCATTTTACTTATCTATAAAATAAGCATATTGGATTAAATAATCTCTGAAGCAACTTCTAGTACCTAGGTGGATAGGTGTTTAGAGAGCTGAAAATGGATTCAGAGAGATTATAGTTCAAATCCTACCTCAGATATTTACTAGTTGTGTGGCTCTGTATAATAGGGATCACACCTCTTAGGGTTATTCTGAGGATAAAATGAGAAAATATTTGTAAAATGTTCCAAAAATCTTAAAGTACTATATAAATGCTAGCCATGAAATTCAATAATCCCTGTAGTCAGTTCTGAGTTTGCAAGATTTTTTAAATGTTTTCTTTTATCCCCCTGAAAGATAAGTGAAATAGAATTTTTTTTTCATCAAGAGGAAATTATCATGGACTTTGAGTAACCATTTGCCCAAATCATTTAACTTTAAATACCAGAATTCTTCCAATTGTCTTGTTTGGGAAAAAGTACTTAGAAAATTAAGTGCTTACAAATTTACTTTCCAAACATGAGATGATGCATTTTTCTCTACCGCCACTTTGTCTCCTTGCCCGTGTTGTTTATTATGTATAAGACATAATGCTAGATATTCCTTCTATAACATCATAGTCAATTTTCTTTCTTTTTTAAATGCACCTATTTGCAACCACTGTTTAGTTTTCTCCCATCAGTCGACAAGCATTTATTACATTCTTTTTATGGGATATATGTATATATAGTTATTTAACTGTACCAGGATGTAACATATCTCACTAGTGTGAATCAAAATAGATCTTGGAGTTAGATGTTTGGTTTTACTCTTATTTTTTCTCTTGAAAATTAATTAAATTAATTAATTAAGTTTTTAATTTATGGAACAAAACAAGTATTCCCAAACATAGTATAATAAAAAGATGATGGCATATGAAACAGCACATTTATTATGTATAATTTGCTATTCATTTTAAATATATAATAATGACTTATGTGCTCAGTTATTCTTAAAGCAATAATAATATTGTATATAATTTTCTCATGAGTTTCACTATTTTGGAAGTGCTGTAGGGTTAGGGAGGACTATTGAGGGAAACTGATGCTCCAAGGAACCTAAACTTAATATTAGGTTGGTAAAGTCTGAGTAAATAGCTCAACAGTAAAGTTGCTGGTATAAATCTGGTTCTCCAAGTTTCTTTTTTGAATCTGCTCCCTGCGCATGCTTTCAGCAAAATGTCAGATTGCTACTTCAATAACATGGCTAAGTTAACATTTAGTAGCATGGCAAGGAGAGCATTATTTAGGTCTTAGCAGAGAACTGGTATTTAAATGCAACAAAATGACTTGAAAATGGAATGAAAAAATACACAGAATAATCCACCCTTTTGTAGTACAGTTAAGATATGTCATAAATATATTTTGGGAGGGGGAAATTCTACCTGTTTTTTTAAAATGCAATATTGCCTTGAAGCACTATGTATATTTACTATGAATAAACTCTTCATTTGATCCCAGGAAACAGGTTCTAAAACATACTTGCTTACTCTTATATTTACTACGAAGAAAGCTTTCATTTGATTCAAGGGAACTGATTATAAAATATGTTGTTGTTGTTGGTTCTTTCTTTCTGAAGAGGACTAATGACATCACAGATGTCTTGGTTTGTGCATGAATTGAATTTAAGAAAGGCAGAGTTGCACTAAGACCTCAGGTTCGCTCTCTCTTCCTATGAGTGACAAGACAAAAGCCAAGAGGATGGGCAAGGGACCAGAGCGCAGCAAGTGACCCAGGCACCTTCACTGTCCGACCAACCCTTCCTCAGCTACCTTCATGACCAGTGGAACAAATTGTTCTTATTCATGCATTCCACCAGAGGAAGTCTTGATGTGCTTGAGGAAACAGCCCCTAACTCACCAATGGGTTTGAGGTCTGTTAGTTACTCTCCATTTGGATTAAGCCATCCGCATACTCTTCTATTCTCGGCTGTGCAGTGGGGGGCTAGGGATAGAGAATAACACATGGATATCAGAGTCAATTTCAATTAAGTGTGGTAAGAATATTGGGAAATGACCCCAGAAAGGCCTTATTAAATTAAAAAAAAACTTTAAGGTTTTCAAGATAGGTCTACTATCCAAGATAAACTGCTATTCAAAGAATGAGTTATAAGATTCAGAGACTCATTGTTCAGGAAAGTTAGGAGTTGAAAGGGACCTCAGAGCCATCTAAACCATCCCCTTCATTTACAGATGAAATGGAAGCTTTGGAGAAATTTAAAAACTTGGTCATAGTCACATTATGTTGCCTAGGAGCCAGCAAACTCACAGAACACTTCAATGTAAGTCACCAATGCACTCAGATCTTCAGTTTCCTAATTTGCAAAATGAGGACAGAAGCCTAGATGATCTTTAAGGTCTAATTTATCTCTACTATTCCTTATATAATCTAGACTGCAAAAGTCTTCTCTCTTTTTTTGTGCAAAAAAAAAGAAAAAAGAGAAACTCAAGTTTTCTCTTAGGTTTCAATAATGAACCTAAACTTTATGTTGCGATGTTAATTAACTATGTCTCTCAGCTCATGGTAGTAAATCTTTTTGCTCATATTATGCAAAATTTAAGTTCCACTCAAGACTCCTCAGAATACTTACAAAGCCACAAATATATAGGAGTGCTTTGCAATTTCTTTCTCCAATTCATTTTACAGATGAGGAAACTGAGGCAGAGTTATAATTGATTTTCCCAGAGTGAGGCAGCTAATAAGTGTCTGAGCTATATCTGGACTCAAGATAAATCTCCCTTTTAGGCCTGGAACTCTACCCATTGCATCATCTAGCTGCCTCCTTCCATATATTTAGGTGTCTACAAATAAGTCAATGGCAATAAGGATTTTGTGGATGGGAAGGTACATATCCTAGACCAGGTAAGCTTATTTCATAAAAATTGGGCCATAATCATGTTAGACACTGTCTCCTTTGAGAACTAGGAGTTATTAGGGGAAAGCAAGGTGGCATAGTTGATAGAGCTCCAAGCCTGAAGCCAGAAAGACTTATAATTCTATGTTCAAATCTGGTGTCAGATTACTGGCTGTGTGAGCCTGGGCAAGTCACTTGACCCTGTTTGTCTCAGTTTCCTCATCTATAAAATGAGTTGGAGAAGGAAATGTCAAATCATTCTAGTATCTTTGCCAAGAAAACCCAAAATGGGATCATACAGAGTCCCACAGGGACTGAACAACAACAACAACAAAAGAATCATTAGGGGTTATTATGAGGAGTAAAGGTATATTCTAAATATGATTATTTATGAGCTGTGTGAAACTGGGTAAGTAATTTAACCATGTTTTCCTCAGTTTCCTCATTTGTAAAATGGGAATAACAACAACCCTACCTCTCAGGGTTGTTGTGAAGATTAATTAGGATAATAATTGTAAATCATTTAGCATAGTGAGTAGCACTTAGTAACCATTAAATAGATGTTAGTTATGATGATGATGATATTGATCTCTGATATTTGCAGCATCCTCATTCAGCTTCCCAGGCTTTTTTCTTAAGTTGAGACAAAAGATGAAAAGGGAGAAGACCTGACTAGTGTTCACCATTGTTTCTGAATCCCTGGGTATCTTTCCAAATCAGTCTAGCCACCAGTATCCATCATTTTAAACCACTGCCCAATACTTAAAAAAAATTTTTTTATTGATGTTTTACTTTTCCAAATACATGTTATGAAAGTTTTTTTTTAATGTTCATCCATATGCCTATGCATATTTCTAAGTTACAAAATTTCCTCCCACCCTCCCTTCCCACTCCCCTCCCCTCAGTGGTGAACAGTCAGGTTAATATTGTACTTACACATTTGTGTTAAGCATGTTTACAGGTTAGCCATTTTTTGGCATGAGGAATTAGGATTGAGGGAAAGAAATCCATATGAATTTTTTAAAAAAGAGAATGTAGTATTCTTCATATTTTAAAGGATTTTTGTTTTGTTTTGGCCTCTGGATGGGGATAGTATTGTTCATAGCTGGTCCAACAGAATTGTCCCAACTCTCTTGAACTACTGAAAAGAACTGCTTCCATGAAGGTTGATCATCTTACAATGTTGTTGTTAATATGTACAATGTTCTTTTGGTTCTGCTCCCTTTGTTCAGCATCATTCCATGCTTCTCTAGAATCTGACCATTTATGTTTTCTTATAGAATGATGCTATTCCATAATATTCATGTACCATAACTTGTTTAACCATTCCTCAATTGATGGGCATACCCCTATTTTCCAAATTTTTGCTCCTACAAAAAAGCTGCTATGAATATGTTGAAACAATTGGGACTTTCCTTATTTTTTATGACTTCTTCTAAATATAGGTCTAGAATTGGAATTGCTGGATCAAAGGGTATGAACAGTTTTACTGTTCTTTGGGCATAGATCCATATTGCTCTCCAGAATGGTTGGTTCACTTAACAACTCTATCAGCAATGTATTACTGTCCTAATACTCCCATAACCCCTCCTACACTGATCATTTTCCCTTTTTGTCATACCACTGTCCAATGCTAAGAACATTTAGCCATCTAGTGACATTGGTGGAAAGAGAGAGGGAAAAGTAGTCTTTTCCTTCAACAGTAAATTCTAATTTGTGATTATATGTTGCTATATCTCATAACTATTTCTAGTGTACAATGTACCAATAAATATTTGTGTAAACTCAGGCTAAGTAACTTCATTATATGCAGAAAATAAAAATAAGTCAGAATATGAATCAGAAATAAAAAATTAACAGTATTATGTGTTTTCCACTTATCAGATATATCTGAAATATGCAAATATTCTAGAATATTTACTTTTTATTTAGTGTATTAGTCACCAAAAACCTAAAGCCTGTAGCATTTACTGCTATTCTTTCTTATATCCCCCAAATCCCTTATTTTTTCCCCAATTAAACACTCTTGATTCATTCATTCATTCTCCTATAGAAGTTTCTGCAGCAGGTTAAACAATCTCTCTTCTCATTCCCATATTATTGTGCACAAATGTACATGTAGTAAAAATCATATGACCCGGTTGTGTGGGGGGGATCACCAACTATATAGTTTCAAAATGATATGTTCACTCATTTTAAATATATACCATCAATCTCATAGGACTCTTTATCCCACAGTAAACTTTTTTGGTTGTTGTTTTTTCATATGAGGAAGATGAAAGAAAGTTTTCACCATCCACCAAGCACCACTGAATCTTTAGCTCCCAATATTGGAGTCTCCATTTCTTCTTCCACTTACAGATTTTATGGCGTTCTCTCATCCTAGGTTCTTGGGTTTGTTTGCCTCTGTCACCAGATTTAAGACTCATACCTGTATATATGGTATAGCAAAGTAGAAAAGCACATTGGCTTGGATTAGAATTCAGGTCACTTGGGTCCTTATTCTGTTACTGGTTACTTGTATCACCTTAAGCAGGTCATTTAGACTCCTTTGGCTTTTGTTTCCTCATCTGTAAAGTGAGAAAAATCTCTGAGATTTCTTCCAGCCCTGGAATTTCTTGTCATTTACCATGACGAGGTTCTGTGTCTTCACTCTGACTCCTTATGACTTGCTCCTTACATCAATTCCATTTTTTTTTGTTTTGTTGCAGTAGAGATGCTAGAACAAGCCGGCAAACACCAAGAAATCTTAGACTCAATATTCTTTTTTTTTGTTCAGTGTACTCCACTGTTATACCTTGAGACTCATAAATGATTGCTAAAACCTTAGAGGAGATGCCCCCAATTTCTCACTCTTAGATACCTCCCATGTTAGTAGTTTCTCTCATCCTTGGTATGCTTAAAGTGGATCTGAGCTGTAAGCCAGTCTTTAAGGGTACAGGTTAAAAGTCTCTTAAGGACTAAAGAGTATCTATACCGTGAAAAGAAAGAAAAAGGAAGTGTTCTGAAGAAGAGGTATTAGTATGTGGTGAGGGAAAGGGAAGATGAATAAAGGAGGAAGCTTTTATTATTTGTCATTCCTATCATATTCTGGTCAGGGAGGAAAGGTAGTGAGTCACTGGAGCGGGGAGGGAGGAGAATCCTCTAGTCATCATCTAGGATTCGAGAAGAGGCCCAACAATAGAGTAACAGAGGAAGGGCTCCAATTTACCCAGATTATTCTATAACTGCTACTCCTATTGATTCAGTTTAATAGAGGGAAAGGAGTGGATCAAATTCTAGGTGCTGGGCACCCAGAGGAAAGAGAACCCATTAGAGTTCTCTTGCCACCGGAAGTTTTCCTTCTAAGATGAGGCAACAAATTCACTCTGCCTCTATCTTATCCCTGATCTTCCCTTGCTAAAAACAACCATATATACTCTAAATTCAGTCAAGGGTAACTTGTTGGGGGGGGCAGTATTAATAATAATTAACATATAACACTTTATAATTTGTAAAGCTCTTTATATGGCTTATCTTATTTGATTCTCACTACAACCCTCTGACATAGAGGACACTGGATTAGAAGAAGGCTAAGTGACTTACCCAAGATCACACAGTCAATCAAGGTATGGGATAGAGTTAGAGTTAAGGTTTTCCAGATTGTTAAGTCTATAGTTTTATTCCTTGGGCTATACTATCTCCCTAATATCCTAATGAAATGGCTTCTTTTACATCAAACTCCTTTTGTCAGATTGTAGGAACAGAGATGTAGACCTGTGCAGACCTAAAAGGGACCTTAGAGGTCATTCAATTCTAATGCCCTTTTTATGAGTGAGAGCCAGAGAGGTTGTGACTTGCCCAAGGTACCTTAGGAAGAGCATGGAAAGAATTAGAATTTTGTTTCCTCTTTTTCAAAATTCTGGGCTCTTTTTATGGTACCACACTATATGGCTGGCTGTTTTCCTTGAGGATTACTTTGCATGTTAGGGGCTCAGTGGATGAAGCACTGGGCCTGGAGTCAGGAAGACCTGAGTTCAAATCTAACCTCAGACACTTCCCAGTTGTGTGAACTTGGGTAAGTCACTTAATCACGTTTCCTCTGTTTCTTCTGTTTCCTCTTCTGTAAAATAAGCTGGAGAAGGAAATAGTATCTTTGCTAAGAAAACCCCAAATGGGTGTTCACAAAGAGTCAGATGTGGCTGAAACAACTGAACAACAAACAGCATGATCATCATAAATTCAAAATCAAAGACCTCTTGATATGAAACTCATTATTCTACCCTATGAGATCAGCACTATTGTTCTGGAAAATCTTTGGATCATAAATCTAGAGTTGGAAGTTCATTCAAATTTCTTGATTTTTACCAATGAGGAAATTGAGGCTCAGTGGTTAAGTGACTTACCTAATGTTGTAAACATAGTAAATATCTTCAATGGTATTTTTTTTATACTCACTCACCCAAATATTTTAATAGGGTCTTTCATTAATTAACAGGGGGATCCCAAATTAGTCTCACAATAATTTACTTTCTTTTCTTTTTTTGCTGTTATCTATCCTCCCAGTTATTGAGACTGGAAGTAGATTTTTTATTTTCTTGACTTCCAGTTAAACATTTGGACAGTTTCTAAACCTCTTCAGTTTGGCACTTTAAGCCCTCCCTAATCAATCAATCAATCAAAGTGTATTTATATTGTGCTAGACTGATTGCTGGTGATAAAAAAAAAAGGGGAAAATCCACATCAATTCCTCCTCTTATAGTCTGTGGATGGCAACAACAGGTACACATTTAAGTACATCTAAACAGGTGCACATTTTAGTACATCTAATTTGGCTCCAAAAGACTTCTAATCTTACTTCATATTACTCCCCTTCACTTATGTATATTCTAAACAAACTCGACTTCGAACTTCTTCCTAAGTATAATTCAATACATATTCATGATGACAGTGTCCTATGCTAGAATATACTCCCTCTCATTTCTTTTTTAAAAATTTTATTTATTTTTCCAATTACATGCAAAGGCAATTTTCTAGATTCATCCTTTTGCAAGCTTTTGAGTTTCACATTTTTCTACTAACCTCCTTTCCCTAGTCCTCCAAGGCAACTAACAATCATATAGCTTGTACATGTATGATTGTATTTAACATATTTCCATATTAGTCATGTTGTGAAAGAGGAATTAGAGCTAAGGGGGAAAAATTATGAGGAAAAAATAAAAGAAATTTTAAAAAGTAAACATGGTAAGCTTTGTTCTTTATTCAGACTCCAAAGTTTATTTGTTTTCTGAATGTGGATGGAATTTTCCATAACAAGTATCTTAGGATTGTCCTTGATTGCTTAACTATTGAGAGCTCTCTCTCATTTCTGAACCCCATTTCCTATGTAGGATCTTGCCTTGTGTCTTCCACATTGTGGGGGTTAGGGGCATGGTGCTCCACACCAAGCACCCCCCCCTCACCCCTACCCAGATTTGTGAAATCCATGAAAAAATTTTTCACTCCTCCCTTCATACCAGATTAGTTGTCTGAATTTTTCCTTTTTCTTTTCTTTTTTTAGTTTTTTTTTCAAGGCAATGGGGTTAAGTGGCTTGCCCAAGGCCACACAGCTAGGTAATTATTACATATCTGAGTACGAATTTGACTGACTCCAGGGCCGGTGCTCTATCCACTGCACCACCTAGCTGCCCTTTTTTCTTTTTCTTTTATGGGGTGTTTACAATACCTTATCATAAAATTTGGGTTAAAGTATTTGGTCATAGGCTGTATTATACAATACTGTGTGTATATATATATATATATATATATATATATATGTTTATATGAAATACATTTTTAAATGTCTAAAATGTGTTGTCTATTGGCCTTCTCATGCTATCTGCTGACCTCTGTGACTTCTGCAAAACTTCCCCAAATTTTTCATTTAATTTCTTTTTTTTTTCCATGCTTCACTTTGGTTTATTTTTATAAAACATTTAAAAAATGGTTTTGATTTGGTAGATTGTCCAGAACTATGAATGTAGCCTTGTGACCCATTTAATTTCTTATACCAACCCACTATACACTGAAAATCAGGATGGGTAAAATCCTGATGTAGAAGGAATAACTAAATAGCACTTAAAGGTTTTCAAAAATCCTATTTAATCACCCCAATAACACTGGGAGTTAGATGCTATTATTATCTTTTATTTTACAGATGAGGATACTGAGGCAGACTGGTGAAGTGACTTGCCAAGGTTCACAAAGCTAATAAGTATCTGAGACCGAATTTGAACTCAAGGTTTCCTGAATCTTTCTCCACTGTTTCATCTAGTTATCACATTCATCCTCAAATTTCTTTGCAAGCTCTTTGAAGGCAGAGATTGTTTCAATTTTGATTGTGTTTTTCCAGTATCTAGCACAATGCTTTGTACATATAAATGGTCCCAGGCAAAACTATGAGACCTTTAAAACTTTGTCCTTGGAATCTGGCCCTTTCTGTGCCCTTTAACACCCCCCACCCCCATCAACTCCACATCCTCATATTGCCTTCCTTTTCATCTCTCTTGTTACTTGGTTCAGCCTTCTTTGAGATAACACAATTTTTTTTTAATATTAAATTACTATTTACAATGTGTTACTTTGTCTAGGTAAAAGAGAAAAGGGGGCAATTTTTAGACGAAAAGAATATATTTTTTGTTTGCTTGTTTGTTTTTTTTTAGTTTTTTTTTGCAAGGTAAAGGGAGTTAAGTGGCTTGCCCAAGGCCACATAGCTAGGTAATTATTAAGTGTCTGAGGTTGGATTTAAACTCTGGTACTCCTGACTCCAGGGCTGGTGCTCTATCCACTGCGCCACCTAGTCACCCTCCTAAAAGAATATCTTAAGGAAAATTTTTAGCATTGCAACATATAAGTGGTTGAGATTTGGTTAACATGGGATATCCTTCCTATTGCCCCTGAAATCATTATACTCCATTTATTAAAGGTAGATCATTTCAACATATACCATGGAAACAATGTAAAGACTAACAGACTGCCTTCTGTGGGGGATGGGAAGAGGGAAATGAAATTGGGGAAAAATTGTAAAATTCAAAAATAAATTAATTAATTAAAAAATATAAAGGCATATCACTTTTACTTAAGTATCACTTCTGATATCGTGATCTTTTCTTGGTTCTCAGTTGACACATGAGGGCATCTATGATGAAAAATATACTGGAATAGAAGCTAGAAAACCTTGGTTTTTTCCTCAGGTCTGTAAAATTCCTTTGACTCAGTTTCCTTTCCTATAAAAGGAGAGATGACTAGGATAGGAAGGAAATAAGATTTTATTAAGCAACTACCATGTGCTAAGTGATTTACTAATATTTTTCCATTTGAGTTTCAGAACAACCCTGGGAGGTAGGTGCTATTATGATTCTCATTTTACAGTTGAGGAAACTGAGGCAGATGAGATTGAGTGACACATGTCACTCAGCTAGGAACAGTGTAAGAATAGATTTGAACTCAGTTTTCTTGCTTGACTTTAGGTCTATTAATTCTATACAGTTAGCCACCTAGATGCCTCAAGCTTGCTGTAAGAGGACAGAAAAGAGAAATTTGAAGGAAACTAAGACAATCTGTGCCAGAGAAAAGAGACAGGAGTGCATATGGAGTGGCAATGGGGCCAATTTGGCCAGAACATCAATTGTGTGAGAAGGTAATGGGAAAGAAACCTGGAAAGAGAGGCTGGAGCCAGATTTCAAAAGGGTTTTGAAAGCCAAACAGGAGTTTGATATTTTATACAAATGAAAAGAGGGAGCCACTTGTCCTCTTTGAGCATGATGATGTTTGTCCTTCATTCTTGAAAAGATCATAATATCAGGGGAGGTGATGCCATGACAAGCACAAGAATTGGCTTTGAGTGAGGCGGTTGCTGGGCTAGGTCACCAGCCTCACTTTCTCCTCCTCTAGAAGCATCTGGGACCAGTGGCCAGATATGAATCGGGATAGGAGATAGGCCCTGGATGAGAGGCAATCAGGGTTAAGTGACTTGCCTAAGATCACACAGCTAGTTAGTGGCAGATATCTGAGCCTGGATTCAAACTCCATCCTCCTGATTTCAAGACCAATGCTCTATCCACTGTGCCATAAGATCAATGTGGTCAGACACGAGCTTTGGATAATAAAAGGGTTTTTTTCTCCTTAACTTTAATTAATTTTTAAAGGACTATAGCTATACCACTGAAAAGAATAAAAGAGGACATCCAGTTCTATTATCGCATTTTATTGATAAGGAAACTGAGACCCAAGAAGGGCATGATTTGCCCAAGATCAAACAGACCAAAGTTTGAATCTTATATAATTGAAAATGACTACTTTATTTTCTATATCCCTTCTACACAGTATTTTGTTAAGAATTCTTCCTGACTATAGTTGTATGAGATAATTTCTCATCTATATAATTGTTGTGTTTTTTATATTTTTGCTTTCTTAGTCTGTTTCATTTATCAATATTTCTTTTTCTGACCAATACCAAATAGTTTAGATGAATAATATCAGTTTGATAGTTGTGAAGAGCACAAATTTGAGAAGGGCAAGACCAGGGTCTGGGAGTCCAATTAATTAATCAATCAATCAATTAAGACCTGGTGCAATTGATGTAGGTCTAGACCAGGGTCCTGTGTAAGGAAAGGAAATGTGAGATATTCAGTGTCCCAGAAGTCTTTATGTACTTTCAAGCTACACAAAGATTTGGGGATACCATGTCTTGGGGAGGAAGAAGGAAGCATCACAAACTGGTAAGTCATAGACCACTTTGATGTTGTATCCAGGTGATTAGAGATATGGTGATGTGTTCAGTAGAAATAAGGTTAGGAAAGAGTTTGTTCTGAAGAAAAGAATGAAAGATGTTTTCAACATGTTGAACTTAATGTCCATGAGACATACATGTGGTGATATGTTGAGGTAATAGAATTCAGGGAAGAGAATGAAATTCAATATATAGATCAGGGAGTAATTTGCATAAAGACGAAAACTCTATGGGAGATGATGGGGTAACCAAGGGAGAGAAGAGGGCCCTCAATACATTTTTATGGGAGTGGGGAAAAGTATCATTGTTGGAGCCTATGATTTCTTTGATGAAGGGAATTCCTAATGTTGAAACTCTCAATGAAAATGAACAACTCGAAAACATTAAAGTTCCTTGTGCCCTTAAAATTCAGAGATTTTTACATAGATATAGAAATAGATATGTTAAATGCAGGGATTGGTCCCAAACCTTCCTGACTGCAAAACACTAGAAATAAGAGGAGTCAGGAAAGGTTCCTAAAGAAGAAAGGATTTAAGATGGGACTTGAAGAAAGCTTGGGAAGCCAGCAGGTAGAGATGAGAATGGAGAGCATTCTATGGGTGAGGGAGTCAGAAGAAATGTCCCTAGCAGAGGGATGAAGTATCTTGTTCATGGAATTCCAGGATTGTGCCATTGTATCAAAGAATGAAGAGGACCAAGGTGTAAAGAAGACTGGAAAGCCAAGGAGAGCCAAATTATGAAAGGTTTTGAATGCCAAACAGTGATTATTATACTTGATCTTGGAGGTAATAGAAAGTTTCTTGAATTGGGAATAGTACCACATGCTGGATCTATACTTTAGGAAAATTCCTTTAGTGGCTCATTGGAGGATGGATTGGATGAGGGAGAACTTGAGTAGGCAGACCTCCAGGAAATCACTGAATGTGTGAGGTGAGGGCCTATCACAGTGTAATGAAGTGTTAGAGAAGAGAAGGGAGCTTATCTTAGAAAAGGTGCCATCAACAGGCCTTGGCAATAGATTGGATACAGGGGGTGAAAGATAATGAAAAGTTAGTCTGAGGGACAAGGAGGGTGGACTCTGTAGCTTTTTTTGTACAGTAATAGGGGAAATAAGAAAGAGGTAGAATTTAGGGGAAAAGAAAATCAGTTCAGTTTTGGACATGTTGAGTTTTAAAATGTCTACTGGACATCCAGTTCAAGATACCTGAAAAGCAAATTGGAAGTAAGCAGACTCAAGGTAAAATAGGTAGACCTGAGAATCATCATTAAATCCATGGGAGCTGATGAGATCACCAAGTGAGGTAGGAGAAGAGAAGAGAAGAGAAGAGAAGAGAAGAGAAGAGAAGAGAAGAGAAGAGAAGAGAAGAGAAGAGAAGAGAAGAGAGCTCAAGATAGAACCCCAAGGTACACATATGGTTAGATCCATGATCTAGATGAGGAGACCGAAAGGGAGTGATCTGATAGGTAGGAAGACAATCAGGAGGGAATGGTGTCCCTAAAATCTAGGAAGAAGGGAGTTTTAAGGAGGAGGGGGTGATGATCATCAAAAGTTGCAAAGAGGTCAAGAAAGAATAAGAAAAGGCCAATAGACTTGGCGATTAAGAGACCATTGGTGACTTTAAAGAGAGAAATTTCAATGGAAAGAAGGATTTTACAAGTGACTGCGAGGGAAGAAGGCAGAAACAAGTATTATGGATGATTATTTTCAAGGAGTTTGTCCACACAGGATAGAGGAAATATTGAACAAAAATTAGGGAGAATGGATGGAGTAAATGAGGGCTTTTTTTTAGGAATAGGGGAGAAATAGGCAGGTTTGTAGGGAGTAGGAAAGGAGTCAGTAGAAAGGAAGAGATTAAAGATAAATTATACAGTGGGGAAGATGGGGGGACAATTTGTAGAAGGAGATAGGATGGAATGAGATCCTTTTTATAGGTAGAAGTATTGGCCTTGGTAAGGAATACAACTACCTCTTCATATGAGACAGGTTAAAAAGGATAAGTTAGTGGCAGAAGGCATCTAATTGATATAAAATGAGGAAGAAGGGGAAAAGAAAGAGATCCTAGTGAATGATCTTCCATCCTATTTCCTTGGCTAGCTCTCCCATTTCATCATCTGAATAGACTAGATGAGAAGTCTCTCCTGCCAAAAGCTACTGACTGGTCTCTGAAAATAATATATAATGAGATAAAAGCAAAAGAGAAGATACTATACTTATCAATACCCTTTCCTTATATCTGTCTAATATCAACTTGGTGAGTAAAATAAGTATTACAGAAAAACTTATTTGATAAATATGTATTATCTTATATGTATTACATGGTACATAAACTAAGAGTATTTCAATCTATAGTGTTATCTTGAATTTGACATTCACTCTATTTTCTTCCCCCCCAAGACTGGATTTCCCTGTTTTCCTCAGGCTGGTGGAACATTAAGTACTCTTTAATTAAGGCCTAATTGTTCCGGACCTGCTCTGTTTCCTACCTGGGCCAGTTGGCTCCTCTTTAGTCCTCCTGATGGTCTCCTCTCACTATATTGGTGTAAGACTCAGTGTAGACACTGGATCAGTTTAACCCGCTGATGCTGAGAACTTCAAAGCTCTCAAGAGATAAGAGATTGAGCAGTTTCTTTCTTCCCAGTAGCCAGGATTGCAGAAGTAAGCACAAACACCTGGTTATTTCCAATATAGTATCTGGTATCTGACTAGTGCTTAATAAATGCTAAATAATAGCATTCTTTCTATAAAGTGATGACATTACTAGTCTACTATTTTTCTAGTACTGGGGACTGGTTATATTGAGGCTTGCACACATTCTCTCCTCTACCTCTTTGTTATTAATAATATAATTGTGTAAAGGTATAGTGAGGAAAGGACTTTTTTTTTTTTATGTTTAAAATCACTGTATGACTCTGTGGATAGAGCACAACCGGCCTGGAGTCAAGAAGACTCATCTTCCTCAGATACTTACTGGCTATGTGACATATGATCCTGGACAAGTCACTTAATACTGTTTGCCTCAACTTAAGGCAAATGAGTTGGAGAAGGAAATGGCAAATCATTTCTCTACCAAGAAAAACCCCAAATGGATCATGAAGACATGTTGAGTTTTAAAATGTCTACTGGACATCCAGTTCAAGATACCTGAAAAGCAAATTGGAGGTAAGCAGAAGTGAAAGGATTTGTCTAGGCTCAGTCAGTTTATATCCAAGACTGAAAAAAAAAAGACTAGACAACAAAAGCTACAGAGTCCATCACCGTGATTCTATTAGCACCATAATGACCATAATGACAATATATGAACAAAACTCTTACCAAGGAATCAATCAATCAATCAACAGTGAATGAATGAATCAATGAGTATTTTTTAAATACCAACCATGCAAGCTACTGAGAAAAGAAAGACAAAAAAAATAAAGTCTATTCCCAAGAAGTTTACAATCTTACCAGGGGTAACAACAGGTGCTTATGTGAATAGATAAAAAAAAAAATAAATATAATTCAGGAGGTTGTTGGTAGGCAGAAGAATGGGGGGGGGGGGATATAATCAAAGGCCTAGTAGAGAAAAAAGAGTTTTTGCTTAGCTTTTTTTTTTTTTAAGTTTTTGCAAGGCAAACAGGGTTAAGTGGCTTGCCCAAAGCCACACAGCTAGGTAATTATTAAGTGTCTGAGACCGGATTTGAACCCAGGTACTCCTGACTCCAGGGCCGGTGCTTTATCCACTATGCCACCTAGCTGCCCCTGTGCTTTGCTTTGAAGGAAGCTGGGTTTTCTGTTAATTTATTAGAAAGAAATAAAGCATTTTTCTAAAATAATTTATCCTCCATTTCTGAGAAAATAAATATTTGTAATAATTTCCAACATTTCTGTTATCAGTTGAATTTATTGATGTTAATCATCGTTCTTATACAAAAGAAGGAATGTTTTACAAAGAAGTTCTGAATGTTCTGAAAGTTCTCCATCCTTGCCTTTCCCAATGAGTTTGTCATTTTAAAGGAAATATTGCTGAGTTGCTAAAGCAATGATACTGTGGATTGGCTCCAGCTTGACCCTTAGCATTCTGGGTCATACTGGACAGGTTATTTAATTTTTCTGTGTCTCATTTTCTTTATGTATGAAATGGAGATAACAGGACTCAGCACTCACCTCATAAGAGTGTAATAGGGATTAATGAGAGAGTGTTAGGTCAAGCACATTGTTCTTTTGGTGAAATACACACAGAATGCCATTAGAATAATTTTTAATAATTTTTTTGGCAGCCCTTGTGATTTCATGGTTATAGGCAACTCCCAGGTAGAAAAGTCCTCTACCAATGCAAGTCAGCAACTGTGCTGTAACTTTCAAATTAAGTTACCTGGGCCCACTCAATAAGAAGTGAAAGGATTTGTCTAGGCTCAGTCAGTTTATAACCAGCTTGGGAGCGAACCGGCTTATTCCTGATTCCATGACTAGAATCCTATCTAATTTTATTAATTTTCTGTAATTCTTATCTTTTAAATCAATGTATCTAATTTTTATCAATTAAAATACACTGTGACTTTTATTACTTTTTAATATTTATAAGTAAAGCATCACATTTCCAAATATATTTTAAAAGAATTCCAAATTTCTTTTAAAGAACTAAAACTAAAGAAATTAACATAAAAGCAAAACATATCAATAAAATGTAAAAAAGAAAATGAAAAAATGACATGCTTTTTTACATCTTCTGCTATAATCCTGATTTTACAGAGGAAAAGAAAACCCAAGGAAATAGTCAACAACGGTCAATAAAACACCTACTATGTGCTGACTAACTTGAGAAATGAAAGAATTTTAAAGTGATTTTATGTAAATATAACAAAAAAAGCTTTTATTTAACTCAAAACTTGTCATTTATTTTAGATATACAGCTAGGCCATTAGTTTATGTTATAACTTCAATTTCTAAATTGTTTGGCATTAAAAAACAGTTTCCTGATTCCCTAATTGTAGAAGAAATCAGAGGAGATGATTTCTTCTAACCACCTTGTTTTAAAGTTGAGGGAATGAAATAACACTCATATAGGTTAAATAACTTTATCAAGGTTATTAGTAGTAAGGACAAGACTGTATTCGCCCCCAAGTCTCCTGCCCCTCAATTCAGTCCTCTATCTTCTAAGTTAGGTGACTATTTTACATGGACCTGTCAACTTAAATTTGCCAATGGTAATTCCTTCCCTTATCCAGCTAAAAAAGTAGCCTAGAAGGAATTTATCATCTTGCATTTTTTTTGATAGTTTGTGCTATCTAGGAGACCATCATTTTGCAAGATAATTTATAAAGTCTAAGCTGAATTCAGGTGGTTAGTTTCATTAAAAAATAAATTCAATTTTAATAAACAATGACTAGCGATCCTCAGGAAAGGAAGACTCTCCAGAAAGAATCAAACTTAGTTTCCTCATCTACACAAATAACAAATCATTAATGAGATCCACAAAGGATAGAGAGTGCCTGCACTTGACTGACAATGACCTTTTAGGAAAGAAAGTTCAGTGACACAGCATCCGAATGACTTTCTCTACCTTGTCCCTCAGTGTAGGTAAATCATACAGAGTTGTCCAGATTGCTGGCTTACTAAAGCATATGACTATTCTAATAAAAAAGCCTATCTTTATTGTTTCCTGTTTCTAAAGTTGATTTTTAATTGAACTTACTGATGAGGTACCTGAATGCTGTGGTCTTTATAAACTTTATTTTGCCACAAGCTGGCCTCTTTTGATGGCACAATCTATGCAAAAAAAAAAGAAAAAAAAGCAAAATGACAAAATCCTTTTTTGACTACTTGTTGACTGGGTCAGAAGGAGAAACCATAGCCTCATGCAAATGGGGCACTCCAGTGGAGTACTAAGCCCTCCACTTCCACAGCCAGTGGAGTTGCATGTAGTTTATTACCATAGCCCTCCCAAGTCCAATGGACACCAGTTTCCAGCCTGGCAACTGGTGCAGCTGGGGGTCTTCCTCTGCTCCGAGCCACTTGGCTGGGTCTTTCTACCTGTCCTTTCCTTGTCGTCTACGGGTCCTGCCTGTTATAAAATAGAAAATATGATGATCTTTGTGTGTGTGTGTGTGTGTGCCTGTGTAGAATGTGTGTATGTGTGCGTGTTTGGGTGTAACGGGCCCTCTGTATGGCTGGCGAGCCCGTCCCTCAAGCCCTGGGCCAATGGCAGGCTGCCTTATATAAAATGAGTGTTTTCAGTCTCTCCGGGTTGCATGTACTGTATGTGGAGCAGTGTACAGTGAAAACGGAGGCAGAGCGGCTCTGAGAGCTCCTCTCTTCACTTTCCCATAGAGAAACACTGAGTGGCCAGAGAGAGCACACACACACGTTGCACACACACAGGGGAAGAGGTAAGTGGCCGGCGGCCCCAGCCCGGGCTGGGCGAGCCGAGCCGGGGAGCCCCTTCCCGACACTTTCTTTGCGAATACTCACTTGAGAAGAGCCGGGCTGCAGCCCCGAGGACTCCTCCGGCGGCGGCGGCGGCACAAGGAGCAGCAGCAGCCGGCAGGGTAGGGTGGACTTGAGGAAGACCGAGGGGGAGAGGGCGACCGAGAGGGGGAGAGCGCCCTAACAAGTCCTGCGCCGCGATTCCCGGCCGCTTCCCCCCCCTGCACGAAAACTTTGGGTTGGGAGAGGTTCGGGGGTGGGGGGGGGGATGTTCGACTCGCTCCCGGCCCCCTTGGGGCAGGAGGAGGGGGAGAGGTGAATGCAATGCAATGCATGCACGGCTCGGGGAGGGGGGGGAGTAGGCCAGCCAGTGCCAGGCTGCGTTTGAAAGCAGCACCTCTCACCAGGCAGGCAGCGGCGGTGGAGAGAGGGGCAAAGAGGGAGGAGGAGGAGGAGGAGGGGAGGGAGGAGGAAGAGGAGGAGGAGGAGGAGGACTAGGAAGAGGAGGAGGAAAAACAACAACAGAACCACCACACTGACTGGCAAATTGTGCCTGCCCATGAAGCCCCCAAACTTCACGACGGGGGAAAGTGCGTGGATCTGAAGGTTGGCTCCTGGCTGGGGAGGGGAGAAGCGAGAAGGGGGGAGGGGAGAGGGGTCACGGGCGATCGGCGGAGGGCACGCTCATCCCGGGGTCCCCCCCTCCCGGGGATTTGTTTCCGTTCGTGGCTCGGGCGAGCCGGGGGAAGGCGGCTCGGTGGTTCCTTCATCTCGAGAGTTGGGGCTCCGGGCTTTCCGGCTCTCGGCAGACCGGTGCCCTCTCCCCCTGCCCCCGGGGCCGGCGTGCAGCGGGCACAGAAAGTGGTGCCCGGGCGCGAGCCCGGCCGGGGGGGGGGCGGGGAGCCCGGGGGGCCGCGTCCGGGCTCCGCGTGAATGTGGGCTTCTGTTGTGTCAATAAGTTTAAGGTGGAGAAAGCGAGGCTGGGTGGGGGAGGGGGCGGGGGCAGCAGGCCTGGGCCGCGCGGGGCCGGGCTCCGGAGGTGAGCCGCGGCGCGATGACAGAAAACTTGGAGGTGAGGACCCCGGGGACGGGCCCCCGGCCCGGCGAGGCCACGGCCGCGCCGCCCTGCCGTCCCCGCGCCCCGGGGCGCCCCGGCGCGCTGCCCCCACCCCCAAACAGGGGCTGGGGGGGCTCGCACGGCCGAGGGAGCCCGAGCCCTGGGGTTTACAGAGCCCGCGGGTCCGGGCACGCGTGACACTTTAGTGTGCCAGGGCTCCCTGGTCCTCTCAGCGAATGAGGAAGGTAAAAATGAAACGATGCAAAAAGAGCTAAGACACAACATGTACGACAGAGGGGGGGCGGAGAGACACACGGAGACGGGGGAGAGAGAGAGAGAGAGAGAGAGAGAGAGAGAGAGAGAGAGAGAGAGAGAGAGAGAGAGAGAGAGAGAGAGACAGAAGCTATTTTTTGCTTTCCTTTCTGTAGAAAGGGGGGAAAAAATGAAGCGTGCCTTCTCCTCCCCCCTCGGCGTGCGGGGTCGGGTCCATATTTTGGGCGTCTGAGGACCAACGAGTCCAGGCGGGTCTGGCAGAAAAGTTTGCAGAGGTGGGGGGGTGGGGGGAGAAGTCCGGGAAGGTGGGTGGAGGGTGGGGGATGGGGGCGATGGTCACCGGCCTGGGGCTCCGAAACCATTGGCCGTCCTGCCGGGGACACGTTCGGGGCGCTTCTCCCGGGTCCACACTGCGCCTCACTTACCTTCCCCGGCGGCCGGGCCGCGGGGGCCGCCCCCGTCGGGAGACTCTCGGGGAGAGGCGTTTTCCCCTTCCCTTTGGGTTAAGCTAGCCCGGGAGTTGCGTGTGCGTGCGTGTGCGTGTGCGTGTGTGCCTGTGTGTCTCTGTGTCTCTCTGTGTGTGTGTGTCTGTGTCTGTGGCTGTGTGGCTGTGTGCGCGCGCGGGGCCGGCCCCCGCAGCCGGCCTCCGCCGCCGGTCCCCCTCCCGGGCTCGGCTCCCCGGGAGCATTCCCCCCGGGCTCGGGCTCCGCCGCACCGCGCCCGCACCGCCGCCCCCGCACGGCGGGGGCACTCCTCCCCCAGCCCCCCATTATCACATGCGCCGTGGAGGGATGGTCCAGGCGGGGAACGGGATCGCTCATGTGGTGCTAGCGGCGGCGGCGGTGGCAGCGGCGGCAGCGGCGGCGGGATCGTCGCCGGGGCCGCGGGGAGGAGGAGGAGGAGGAGCGGCGGGAGGAGGTGTTTTCTGCCCCGATCAGCGCCGGCTTGATTCCCGACATGTCGCCGGAGAAGGCGGAGAGGAGGGGGAGACCCCGCTCGTCGCCTCTTCCTCATTGAAAGGTGTTTTGCAGACTTTGACGCCGGGAGTGAGCTTTGCGCTTCATTTTCCTCCTCTTCCCCAAAGCAAGATGGACTCTATTCCGCTTCTCTTTCTCCCTCCGTCTCTGCCTCTGTCTTGTCAGCCTCTAAGATCGACATTTTGTACTAAGATGCAAACTTGATGGTGACCGGCCACAAAGCCCGGGTCAGATCTCTCTCCGTGGCCGCGCCCCCCCATCCCGGCCCGGCCCGGCCCGGCCCGGCCCGGCCCCGCGGGCCCCGACGGCCCCTGCACTTGCCGCGCCGGGGGCGGACGTGCCTTCCCGGCCGGGCTCGGCTCCGATCCCCCGGATCGCCCCGGGGCTGGGGGCGGTCGGCGCCGGCACGGCCGCGGCAGCCGCTCCGGTCTGCCGGGGCGCGGGCGGCGGTTACCTGAGCCCCCGTGCGGCTCAGCCCGGGCCCCGGGGGGCGGCTCAGCCCCGGCCCCGGGGGCCGCCCGGGCCGGAGGAGTCGGGGAAGGAGGCTGCGCCTCGGCAGAATGGATCAACTTTCTGCTTCGTACAGATGGGAAGTAGAGGAGTGGGGGAGGGGAGGGGAGCCCGGGTGGCCGGCACCGGCACGGCAGTCCTGGCGGCACCGGCCCCCCTGCCCCGGGAGACGGCGGCGCATCTCCCCGGGAGCCCTCCTTCCCCGGAGAAGGAAGGGCGCTTTTGCTCTTTAATCCCAACTTCCTTTGGAAAGCGAGTCTCGAGTTTGGGGTGGGGTGGGGGGGCTCCTTCCCTGTGGATGTTGTGTCGATTGGGAGACATTGCAAAACGATGGGATACTGATGATCTGCCTTTATTTGATACTTTATAGGTCACTATCACATGATAAAGGCTCCGAGACAGCTTCTTCTTCCCCTGACTGTCATTTCCATTTGCCTTCCTAGGTAAGTATGCAAACTGTTCTTACAGGAAGAGACTCATTATTGATAATAAAATAAGGCTTCTTCTAGTCTCTCCTAGGGAGATGCTTTGTCAGATGTTAAGGTCCCCGGAGAAGCATGTCTTACCTTCACCCCCCCCCACCCCCCCCCCCGTGGATTTCAATTTATGATGCTTAAGGTTCAGCACTTTGGGAGTGGGAATTTTTTTTTTAAAGATGGTGACTTTAAATGTTATGTTCTATTCTCCCCTCTCTGGAGCAAGTTAAAAAAAAACTACTGAAGCCTTGATTGTATGCAAATAAGCAATTAAATTGAGGATGAACTTTTAGCATAGTAGGTGAATGGAAAGAACTATCTTAAATTAAGTTCTTTAATCAGCTGAAAATTTTGGTAAAATTTCTATTTGATGATTCTCCTGAACTCTCCCAAAACTCAAAGAAGGCATTTGTACAGGGTCTCTATTACTCTAGTGATTGATTGATGCTTGCACGGTATACCCATCTCATCCTTTTTTCCTTGGTAATCTATAACATTTGTGAAAGTAACTACATTTATGAAAAATAGTTCATCTAGCTAGATTAGTGTACTGAAAAGCAAAGGCAGGTGGCCATATTTTTGAAACTTCTCAAAGTTTCAAACTCTGGGTCAATCTGTTAAAATTGACTATGTTAAAAAATATAAAAGAATCCAACTTTGAGACTATGTATATTTCTGAAGGACCTGCCACCCCCACTTTCCCACAGAAGAGAAGCAGTATGTGATTGGCTGCAGATTTCTGAATTATCAAAGTGCAAGGTGAAAATTAAGGATTTCTGGAATGTTTTAAGTTAACATAGTCATCCTAGGTGCAAAATAACTTGCTTATAAATCTATTCCTTCTCCAGTTTATTCTAAATAGCAGCATAGGAGACTATATTATCTTTAAGCTATGATTAAATGATAGATAAGTTCCCCAAAACTGTAAGCCAGAGGTACTAGTTTCTAACCTCTAGAGTAGAGATAGAGGTAAGATTTTTGTCAATCATAAATGAGCTTTTGAACTCATTTCCTTAGGAAGGAAAAATCTGTGACCCGTCTTGCTTCATTACTTAGCTTCCAGAACTTTGTATATGCCAGTGAAACTTTATGACGTTGTGTTGAGAAAACTTGTTTTTTCCGAGATTGGGCTTTCTGAGTAGCCTTCATCTAACAGCAAAATAATGGTGACATTATCACTGGTGCTTGTAGGTCATAAGGCCTATATAACCCATGTTCATGTTAAAGTGAAATATTGTAGAATGACAAGTGGTGAATTATTTAATATAATCAGTGGCAAAAGTTGGCTTTAAAAAAACAAAACCTAAAATGATGGTATTTGCATTCTTTTAAAAGCAAAAGATAGCAGTTTTTGAACATATGGCAGGAGCACTTCAGAGTGTATTCTTGGTTACTAAAGGACATTGCATTTGTATATGTGAGACTTAGTTTTGTTTGTTTTTTTTTTTCACTTTAGCTAACTTAATGTGAGTTCTTTTTTCGGTAGAAGTATATTTGACCAACTCAGTCCTGAACATGTAGATCATTAATTTATAGAATAAAAGCTTATCTGGATGAAATATTCCATTTCTCTGGAATATCAAATAAGTAGCTCATCAAAAAAGATTTTAAAAGAACAATTATGGACTATGAATTCAGAAAAGCAGCACTTGTGGTGATGAGATTTAACAATGATCTAAAAAAGGACTCAAATGAATTATAGACTCAGAGAATCCAAGAATCGGAAGAAACTTGAGTCTAGCACAATATTTGAATAAAGACCTCTTCTACAGTATGCACAAATGGTCAGTCAGCTTTTTCTTGAAAACATGGGGTGAGAAGCAATTCCTCTACTTCCCAAGGGAACTTATTCCGGTTATTAGATAGCGCTAATTGTTAGGAAGTATTTCTTTACATTCCTCCATAATCTCTACCTATGTCACCTATTGGGTATTGTTCTCCAAGTCTTCTCTTTCACAGATTAAAAATTGCCGGTTCCTTCAGTTTATCTTCTTATGGCATGAACTTAAGGCTCTCTTCATTATGTTGGTTGGATCTAAAATACACTTATCCCAGTGACGATGAAGCAATTTTAGTCTTTAGTAGAAGTTTAGTAAAGACATTTTGGTAAATTGCTTCTGCATAATGAAGAATTCCCCACTTTAATGACTGAACTATTGGTCAGAAAATGATTCTGCATCGCTAAAACTGTGATCTTGATATGTATCTTAAGTTTGACTTCAATTGGGGCAGCTAGGTCGTGCAATGGATAGAGCACAGGCCCTGGAGTCAGGAGTACCTTAGACACTTAATAATTTACTTAGCTGTGTGGCCTTGGGCAAGCCACTTAACCCCATCTGCCTTGAAAAACCTAAAAAAAAAAAGTTGGGGAGAAAAGCATCCCTTCTAAGTAAAGTTTGAGTTCAATTTATATAAAAAATAATTACTGATATCTGTGCAGTGCTTTCAAAGGCACTCTGGTAATATTAGGAAACCTTTTTACCTAAGACTGAAAAGTTTCCTCTTAACCTCATACTTCATTTTTTTTTCTTTTTAATGATCTTTATCATTAGTTTAGGGTCCAATTTTTAAAAAAATTTTCACTGTGTAGCGTGTATAGCTGCTAGGTAGCCTTCTTTCCTAAGATGACGTTCCGTCTACTCAGTATGTAGTTTTTATTTACATACTGTCTTCTGGATTAGTTGAAAGGGATGGGGGCAGAAATAGTTATTACCCCTTCTCTCTCTCCCCAATATTTAGCCAGGACCAAGCACATCACCAGTACTTAGTAAATTGTTGTCAATTAATTGATTGCAGTGGAAGGATAGAAAGAAACTCAAGTGAAAAGTATATGGATCTCAAAATATATCATGTCTTTCACTCATGATTAAAAATTACCCAGCCCTTTAAATCTCACCACCTTTTATCTTTATTAAATATTTCACCAAGATAGATGGGAGATTTCCTTAGACACTGAAGTCATAAGATGGACTATTTAAAAACTATCAGGTTTAGGTAATTATGTTTTTTTTGGGGGGGGGATCATAAATATCTATGTAATTGATTGTTTTCTAAAAAAGAGTAACAAGTAAAGAAAAACAACTTGAAACAGTGTTTCACCATTTTAAAAAACCTTATCTAGCATCTAGAGTATTAATAAATATTATTTTTATATAGAATTTGAAAAGTACTTGCCAATCACTAAGGTAGTCTACTTAAAGTAGAATTTTTTCTTATACATGTTAAGTTGCTAATATGCTAATAATTATGGTCAATAATTTCTGTCATGTTATTCACCACAGTAGAATTTTAAAAGGTTTTAATCATTATCTCTATTAAAACATAAAGAAAACAAACTTCTCGCAAATGATTTACAAAAGGAAGGAAAATGTAAGATACTGTTGAAATCCTTAAATAATTGAAATCCAACAGCTTCATTTGAGCATTGACATTACCATCAGTGAGGAATAACCACCTTTAAAGTTTTAAGATCCTCTTACCTTCAGTAAATCCTGAACTTGTAGATTCTGTTTTCCTTTTTCTTGAATTATAATGTTATTGCCAAACCCATCTTTTGTCACTTCATCATTTAATATTTACTTTTAAAAGTCCTTGCTGGTTTCACATGGCCTAAAGGACTTTCTATATGTCTTAGCTAAAATCTTCCTCTCATTTTCATTACCTTTCACTCCAAAATGAGGAATTAAGAGTCAGGTTCAATTTGTTTGAAAATAAGCAAAATGAAACTGGCCCCTGAAAGATTATGTTTCTTTTCTGTTTTTTCAACTAATATTCATTTGTCCTTCTTCATAAGTGTTAGACTTTTGAATGCATCACTCCCTAAAAATTCCAGTGCAGAGATATATTTAGAGAATCTTCATTGATATACAGTAGTATGCTTTTGTTTGAATTTGAAGGAAAAAAATCCTAAGTATTAAAATAATAGCTATGAAAAAATATAGACAAATACTTCCCAGAAAGAATTATACATTTTTTAAAACCTTCATTGAAAGAAGAGAAATTGGAGGGAAATAATTAACATTGGCAATGTACATAACCTGCCATATACAGTTGATTTTTAAATATACCATCACCATAAGCAAATGGGCTATTAAAAAAAAAATAAGAAATATGAAATATTTTAGTAGTTACATAGTGTCAGATAGTGGAAAAGTATATGAAAAATCTGAAAAAAAGTATAATCTTGTGAACATTTTATAAAAAAAGATTTGAAAATATTCATCAACTAATTTGTCAGGCAATGCAATGTATAATCAAATATAAGTAATAACACAGACAAAAAGTGAAGCTGTTCATAAAAGAATCAAAACAAAGACTTAAATGTAATTATTTTAGCATAGAGAAAAACCTTGTTTTTCTTCTTTTACATTAAGAATGATATACCTACAAGACATATTGTATATTAAAGTTGACTATATTTTTATCTTACACCCCTAAATAAGTCATATGATCCAATGATGGGAGGTATTATATCTTATATTTTTATTCATTCATTTAGCAGTGTCTACTACGTATAAAACACTATACTAGGGACTTCCCTCAAGGAGCTTCCATTTTACTGGGGAGAAAAATACATGTACTGATGGATTAAAAATACACACAGTAAATGCAAAATAATTTTATGGGCAAACAGCAATGACAGAATGACAGATCAGGAAGGTTTGTGGTTTGCTTGAACTAAACATTGAAGAAAGCTAGACTTTCTAGGAGACTGAGGCAAAGAAAGTTCATATGAGGCATGGGTGAGAGATTGTGCTGCACAAGAATGGAGGTAAGAGATGAGATACTATATATATATATATATATATATGTATATATATATACATATATATATATATATATATGTATATATATATACATATATATATATATGTATATATATATATATATATATATATATATATATATATATACACACATATAAACTACATGAGAGGGAACCGGAAAGATAGTTTGTACATACTCTCTCCAGGTACACTAAGATCTAAAGTACTGGAGATCTAAAGAAATGCAAAAATGTTGTCCCTTCCCTCCAAGATGTCACATTCTAATGGAGGTGAACAATATTTACATGACCAGGTACAAGCATATATAGAGTGTAAATGAAAGTTATTCTTGATGGGAAATCACTGGTGAAGGGGAGGTGGGAGAAAACTGGTTCAGGAAAGATTTCTTGTAGAAAAAGCTGGGGATTGAGCTGATGAAATAAAGAAGCCAGGGAAGCTAGGAGGGAAAACATGCCAGCATGGGAAGCAACCAAGGAAAAGCCATGTAGTTGAGATAAAGTTTTAGATGTGTAAGAAACATCAGTAGCCTCTTGTAATGGGAAGGATGAGTTAGGAAGAGCTTTATGAAATAAAATTCTATTTTATTCTATAGACAATGGTAGAGAAGTGACTTGGTACTCTGTAGGTGTTATACATTTCAAAATTTCAAAAGTGTTGCATGGAGAATGTTTGAAGGCAGGGAGATCAGCTTAGTGGACCATTTCAAAATTAAAAGAGGCAAAAGTCTAGAATTAGGGTGGTGGCCTCGTGACGAGACAAAGGGAATGGATGTTATTATTGTTTTGAAAAAGACTTGGTAAGAGATGGGATGAGATGGATTGAAGGGAAGAATTGAGGATGAGTTTAAGGTTGCAAACCTGAACTGAAAAGATGTCGGTAGCCTTGACCAAAATAGGTTAGTTTGGAAGAAGGGTGTGGGGCAGATAGAGCAAGTTAATTAATTTTGCTTTAGCTATTCAGTTTTAGAAATTCAGTAGGCAGTTGTTAATGGAGAAATACATTAGGAAGGCTAGGTGAATAGACTACTGGTTATGGAGACAGGAAGGCCTTGAGTTCAAATGTGGTCTTAGAAACTTCCTGACTGGATGACCCTATTTGCTTCAGTTTCCTCATCTGAAAGATGAACTGTAGAAGGAAATAGCAAATTACTCCTGTAGTTTTGCCAAGAAAACTCCAAATAGTATCATAGAGAATTTGGTATGACTTAAATGATTGAAAAATGACAAACAGCAACAAATGCAGATATGAAGTTCAGAAAAGGCAGAGACTAAAGGCAAGATGCATAGATCTACACAGAGCATGGAGATCCTAGTTGAACCCTTGTGAGCTGATGAGATCACCAAGAAGGATGAGAGGGAATTCAAAGTTAGAAAGTAGGACATGAATGATTATAACACAACAAAAATGGAACAAAGAAACAAATCCTTCATCTTATTATCTTACTAGCCTCATTTTCCCCCTTTATAAAATGAGAGAGTTGGACTAAATGACCTCTTTATTCATGTTACCTGTTTATTTATGTGGAATCCAAAAAGAGAGAATATTTTCAGGAGCGCAAGAATGGTTGTATTAAATGCATGAAAGAAGATTGATGGATTTGGCAATTTGAGTTTGTTGGTCATTTTGAAGAGAACAGTCCAATGAGTGCTGAATCCGAAGCTTAGGTTTGAATCGATTCATAAACCTACGAGTGGAAGGGAAGTTGAGGCAATAAGAATAGATGGCTTTTTTCCCCAAGGAGTTTGGTTGTAAAACGGGATATTGACATTAACAATGATAATAAAAATAATATTTAGGTGGTACTGGAAGGTTTGTAAAACATTTTACAAATATCTCATTTTATCCATATAACTGTGCTATTATTATCCCTATTTACACAGGAGGAAACTGAGGCAAGTGGAGTTAAGTCATGTGTCCATGATCATATATATATATATATATATATATACACACACACACACACACACATATATAGTAAGTGTTTGAGATCAGATTTGACCTCAGGCCTTCCTAAATCTAATTCCTGTACTCTATTCATAATAACAACTCTTAATAAGTATTTTGTGTCTCTACTAGTATAGAGAGTTGGCTTGCTTAAAAAGCGTTTGTTGGATAAAATGAGTAAATGGTGAATAAAAGAAGAGAAGGTGTGAGAGCTTAGTCTTCAACAGGATGTACAAGACTTGATTTAAAAAAACATAGACAAACCTTAAGAACTGTAGATAATATCAGAGGATATGTAATTCAGAAAGAAGAAATAGATCATATAGAAGTGAGGCAGTAGAGGAATAACAACTGGGTTTGAATATGATCCTATTCCCCCCCCCTGTGTGAGCACATACTGTCTTGTGTTACAGTTATTTGTTTATATACTATCATCCCTATTTATCCTGCAAGCTCCTTGAGGCCTGGGATTATAGTATATTCAGTTAACTCATCAGGTTCTTATTAACTTCCTACCCTTCCCTAGGCACCAGAGATATCAAGACAAAAATGGAAATCAATCCCTGCCCTCAAGGAACTTAGATTTTACTAGATCTCCCTTATTAATTAGCAAAAAAGCCTTGGTTAGAATTTGTGTTAGAAATAGTAACTAACAAGGTGAACCAAGGAGTAAGATTCAGTAAAATTCATTTTGATTCTACATTTATTTGATACATAGCTATTCAATTCAAGCAGAGTGGAATATGAAGAATATTGACCAATTTATGAAGAATAGAAGAAAAGCTAAAAGAATTCTTATGTGGAAATGAGGAAAACTTAAAAAGACAAATCCCAAAGTTAGAATTTTTATAGCATGCTCATACTGTTCAAATAATCTATTACCCAAGACATCTGAATATTTCCCCTATTCTGTTAGGAAAATAAGTATAAAAAGCTCTGTCTTTAGGACCACCAATATAGATTTAGTTTCTTTTTAGTTGATTGTTTTTTTGTCTTTAATAATGTTTTCTCTGAGCATTGTGTGCTTAGAATCGTAGTTTCCTCAAAAGAAAATATAAAAGAAAAATAAATCTATAGAAGAATTTTAAAAAATTATAGATGATGTAAATTATGTTGCAAATGGCATTTATTGAGATAGAACCAAAGATGAGTATCTTGGTTCATTGTTATATTAAGATGATTCAGATAAAACTAACTTGTTATCAGATTGCTGCTGTTAGATTGTTAAATGAGGCAGATGGGCACAATTATTTCTTTTAAATTCCTGGTCAAATTCAGGGCAGCTAGGTGGTGCAGTGGATAAAGCACCAGCCCTGGAGTCAGGAATTACCTGAGTTCAAATCTGGCCTCAGACACTTAATAATTACCTAGCCGTGTGGTCTTGGGCAAGACACTTAACCCCATTGCCTTGCAAAAAAAAAAAAAAAAAAACCAAACCTAAAAATAAATAAATAAATTCCTGGTCATTGGAATACTTTAGTACCTTTGATTGAAATTCTAGTAGGAAAGTTACAGTTTGAGTAGGTCGTCTACTCTCATATATGGCATTTCCAAAATGCTGAATCATTTCTCAATTTTCTTTCTACCTCCCAAAGTTATCTGGGTGTGGATGAAATTCCCATTGACAACAAAGGGCACTTGATGGGAAATGGAACAAAATGAGAAAATAATCCTCCCTATCCAATTGTCAAACTTTGGATGTTCTTGGAATTATCTGCAGATTGAGCTTGGAATACACATTTCAGCATACATGTATGCATATAAAATCTATTGTTGTCTTAATGAATTCACTTTTTTTGATATGCCTTAGAAATATATGTGAGGGGGCAGCTAGGTGGTGCAGTGGATAAAACATCGACCCTGGAGTCAGGAGTACTTGGGTTCAAATCTGGTCTCAGACACTTAATAATTACCTAGCCGTGTGGCCTTGGGCAAGCCACTTAACCCTGTTTGCCTTGCAAAAACCTAAAATATATATGTGCGTATTGGTATTTGTAGTTTACCTTTTCAATTGTAACTGATTTTTAGGGATGCATATATAGGTAACAACTAAAACATTAGCCTAAATTCCAAAATATAACCTATTCTGGACAGTATGATGATTTTTTAAAAAAGTATGCATTCATTCCCAACTTAAAATTGTTATAATGTGAATTTGATTTTTTTTTTAGGATTTTTTTTTGTAAGGTAAATGGGGTTAAGTGGCTTGCCCAAGGCCACACGGCTAGGTAATTGTTAAATGTCTGAAGCCGGATTTGAACCCAGGTACTCCTGATTCCAGGGCTGGTGCTCTATCCACTATGCCACCTAGCTGCCCCCGTGAATTTGATTCTTATAGAATTCATAGCAATTACATTTTGCAGCTAAGATTGTAAGGCTAGGATGAATAAAGGTGCCTGGATTCTTTATGAATTTTCCTGAAATGGACTAAGATAAAAGTATTAATCACATAGTTTTGTTTTTTAATGGAAAGAACGAAAGATTTCTTAAGAATTGTATCTAAAAAGAAATCTCCAAATAGAATTTCATGGTTAGAGCATTTCTCTCTATACTTTCTTAAGGAGATGTGATCAAACATTCTTTAGTGTTTTGCCTTTGAACACCAATAGGTAGTCCTCCAAATAATTCTTTTTCTTGTAATAGAGATCCTCCCATTTTGATATTGGGAATTATACTAGAAGAATTGATGAAGCTAGAAAGCTGTTAACATTCAGAAGCTTTTCTAAGGAAAGTAATGCAGAAATTCTCCCATTAGTGAGAATTTTGGAAGCCCCTTTCTGTGGGTTATGAACTGAGTTAGCTATCAAGTAGTTAATGAGGTGCTCAACTCTTCCTAGTTGTTACTACTTGATAGAAATGTCTCTCAATAATAATATTTCCTCTTGATATTTATTGATTACGTTGGCACACCACTATAAAAGAACAATTTTTGGTGGAGTTATTTCCTAGCTAATGTTCTGTCATCTATGTATGATAAAATTGATGAGCACAATTATTTGAAACGAGTAATTGAACAGAACATGAATGTTGCTACAAAATAAAATTTCTGTCATACTTATTTGTAAAAGTAGTCAGTTATTAGAAATAAGAGAATATTAAGCTAATTTTTACTTCTCATTAGCAGTTCAAGTCAAAAATTCATCAATGCTGAAAATGGTTTGCAAGCATTCCTATGTCACCACATAGATGACATTATCTATGACTCTATTTGGTATCGTAGACAATATTTTTGAAGTGTATTTTTGGACACAAATACATAAATCATTTTAATAATCCAAAGTAACAAGCCACTGTTTTGTACTGTCACCAAGGACCCTAGTCAACTGAAATTAAATTTATTTTCTGATTTGTCAGCATCAGAATCACATGCAGATTTAGGAGACAAAAACGTCTGTCTTCCTTGGCTATGACTTTTTTTTTCTTAATGCATTTCTCCCTCTCCCCCTTTCATGCTGGTTCATGGAACAAAATATACTTTTCCTTTACTTATTTTTGGAGATAGTTTTTATGAATGATGATTCTAAAATGAGAGCAATATAATTGAACAAGTAAAAATGTTTTACAAAGATTAGTTTGGGGAATGAGGAGCTTCATTAGATTTGTGATTATTCATTCCTTCTCCATTTTTAGTTTATATTATTCTCAGTCAGATAGTTTGAGCCCTTGAAACTTTTCCCTATTTTAGTGTATTCAATCTTCATCCTTCTCTGAATATTTCCATGGATCACATCTGATGAAGAACATACACTCCATTAAGTACTTCTGTAAATGTTGTTGAGATGAGGATATGAGAAATGGTCTACCAGAGTTTTGTATTTACCCTGACTGCCACTGAATTTCTAGGAAAGGTTTGGTCTGGACAGTATGATGATTTTTAAAAAAAATTATGCATTCATTCCCAACTTTTTATTTAACTCTAGTAGCTCTATTTGACTTGGGATAATTTTTTTTAAGTCTTCCATGCTATTTTCTTCTAGGATTAGTTCTATCAACATGCATGGCTTAATTTACATTTATTGTCACCAAAAGTCACACTTTATCTTGGTAATATGAATAAAGATGAAGAAAAAAGTATTTTTATTGTAGTTCCTTAAAGTGGATTACAAGTCTGCTAAATAATGTTAAAAAATGTATTTAATATAACACCTCTGAACCAAATATTTGGGCCTATCATATGTCTTTATATAAAAGGACATAGACATGTCTAACCTATCACCTGTAGGAAATGTGGTATGGTTAATTTAGGTAATAGAGGATTATAAAGAGGGGAACAAAGCTACTCCTCTAATTACCTAAAGTCAATCAATCAGTCAATCAGCAAGCATTTATTAAGTAGTCACTGGGGATCAAAGTAGAAAGAATCCCTAGGGAGTCAAAATTTTTAATTTTAAGGAGAGAGAGAAGGATATTTGTAAACGTATTTTCCATAAATATAAAGGTATGAGGTAGTTAAATATAAGTTTACAACCAAGGGGCTTACTAGCATTTGGGGGACTCAAGAAAGGCTTGGTACACGTGATAGTGCTTGAACTATAGCTTAATGGAAGAGGGGGAGGAGAGGTAAAGTGGGAGTATATTGTAGGCATGTGAGGCATCCTGTACAAAGAGACAAAATTGACACATGCAGTGTCATTGGAGAACATAGACAAGGCCAGCTAGCATTGTAAGACGGAATAATGTTCCTGGAATAAAGTTGGAAAGATCGGTTAGGGCCAAGTTTAAAAGCTAAATGGAGCTTATAATTTTATCCTGGAGGCAATAGAAAGATTTTCTTTGTTTGGCTAATTAAACACATTTTCTTAACCTTTTATTCTTTCTTCTCTTTTTATTATTAATGATGCATCTTATTTTTACCTCATAAATATTTCCAAAAGATCCAACCCCATGGACACTTATAAAAAATTAAAAAATTAGACAAAAGTAAGAATACAGTAATCTCATCTAAAAATGTATGAAACATTCGTACCTGTAGTCCTCTCTACTTTTTTTAAAAATTATATTTCGGGGCGGCTAGGTGGCATAGTGGATAAAGCACCGACCTTGGAGTCGGGAGTACCTGGGTTCAAATCCAGTCTCAGACACTTAATAATTACCTAGCTTTGTGGGCTTGGGCAAGCCACTTAACCCCATTTGCCTTGCAAAAACCTAAAAAAAAATTATATTATATTTCACTTGTTTGACTCAACAAAAATCTGCCTTCTCTTCATGTTAATAGTACTTTCATGAGCCATCTAGGTGTATGATAGATAGAATATTGAACCTGGAGTCAGGAAGACATAAGTTCATATTCAGCTCCAGACATTTTACTAACTTTGAGATCCTGTATAAGCTATTTAACTTTTATCAGCTTCAGTTTCATGGAGATGACCATACTTAGGTTAACCTCCTAGGGTTGTTATGAGCTTGAAATGTTATAATATTTATAAAAGCATTTGCAAATCATAAAGCACTATGCAAATGTCAGTCATCATCATCATCATCATCATCATCATCTTCTTCTTCTTCTTCTTCTTTACTTGAAGTCCTCTTTTCCATTAGATTATCTTCACTTTCTTTTACTGAGTTTGTAATGCTTGTTAGCCTGGTATAGCTTAGTTGATTTCCCCTTACTCTGAAATGTAGCTGCTGTAAGAACTTTTTGAAAGTTGTGGCTAATATTTTTATGTTTGGGTTATTGTGTCTTGACATTTGTGCATTTTCACCCGATTTTATTTGCAGCTCTTTTTTTGGCTGGTTATATCTGGACACTAGCCCAGTTTGGATTCAAACTTTGTTTTAAAAATATTGTGTTCAGTGTCCCAGTTACTGAGCCAGGGGGAGCTTTAATAACAAACAAATACATTCATGAATCCAATCATAAAGAAGTGCCCAATCTGGGAAAATTTTTCTCCAAAAGATAACATCATCCATACTGACCCTCTCATTTACAGTAAAGAGGGGAGAGATGGAGAAATAAATTGTAAAAGCTCCATTTACTTTTTCTTCTTTGGGGTCATTTAACATCATGGGGCAAAAAAAAAACAACCAAATTTAAATTTTTGATCAGTTCAATGAGCTTTATGAAGTTCAGTTCAAGTGATATATATTTATTTTGCACCTGCTATATACAGGCTTTGTGTTAAGTGTTGGCATGGATACATCATTTTGATAATACTTAATCTCTTTCCTCCTGAAGGAATTTACAGTCTGGGGTGGGAGGTTAGTTGGGAGGGGAGACACTTCTTAGAAACATTTCCTATGGATATTTGTCCTTATGATTTCTTTAAACAGACTTTTTAAAAAAATAAACTTTTGATATTCTCATAGAATAACATCTAGCAATAATTTTAATTGTTTAATTTTATTTGTCATCTGTATCAACTCATGGATAATGGAAAAGGATGGAATAGTTTTCTCTATAGCAAGAAGCCTTGCTAAGACTGGATATAGACAAACCTGGGTCATTTGGGTACTGTGGCACAAGGTATGAGTATCTGTGTATACATGGAGTTGCTAGTAGTTAATGATAAGAAATTGGGAAGATTGAGTAGCATGTCAGAAATTCAGCTGGGCGTCATTTTGTCTCTCACTGATTTTATAGGTGCGTCACCTGAAATGAGGAAAGACACTGTGATATTTTCATCTTTGCATTCTAATCCCTGAGAAGCAGTGTGGTATAGGACCTGGGGGCTGACCTTAGGGGTGGGAGACTTGGGTTGGAATCCCTTCTAAGTTGCCTACTTTAGAACTATTGGCAAGCTATTTAACCTTTTTCTAAGATCACTACTAAATTAGAAAAGGGTTGTAACATATCAGTGGGAGGTTCCCACCTGATTTATCTATTTGAAGTGTTAATTTACATACAAAACACCTTGATCGGCACTGATCATGTGTCAACACATCATTGGTACAGATCACAACCAATACATGCCTTCTTTTCTAATGCATAGATAAATTCTACACAGGAGCTCCACACAGAACAATAGGATCTGTGTCTTCTACATCTTTTGACATGATCAGTGTGTCATACTGTCATACTTCACTCTTGATATATAGATACACTCTTGCTGCTTTTCTTTTCCAGTCATCCATTTCTTTGATGATTTCTTATATACTGCTTTTTTTGTGTACATTATATTGTTGGTATTAAACTCCAGCCTACTTATATCCACCATGCATTTCTCTTTTGCTATTTGGGTGACCTGTAATCTTGATTGCTTCAGTTATATAATTTCACCATAAGATTATTAAAACTAAAAGCATAGTTAAGTTGCTGTATAAGGGAGAAATCTGTGTGCATTGAAAGCACTGATCAGTTTTCCAGATGAAGTCCTACCTGCTTTTTTACCCCCATTATTCAATTCTGGGATGTGCTTGTTGGATTATGAAGATACCTGGCTATGGTGGCCTAGCTCCATGTCCTGTTCATCTGCCTGCACATCATAGTCTGGACAACAGGCATTCTTTATACACTTGCGTAGAATAGTCTTTTGAATCTTATTTAGAAATGATTTGTAGTGTTACAGAAACAATGTAATCAATACAATGTCATCCTCCACCAGAACATCTGTAATGTTCACCATTTATAGGGAATCCCTTCTCCATATGGACTCTGCCATGGACATACTCTATGACAGGAGCCAAAACCTTTAGTAAGCATATGCCTAACTGTTTTTATTCCTCACTTGATATAAATATTTTAAGAGTATTGCCAAACAAAAATAATTTCAGTTATGTTTATCAAGGAGTCTTTTATGATCTTAGCATATGCATAGGAGGCCCATATGCCTACTTTCCTATCTCTATAAAATCCCTATAAGAATAATTTGCACACTTATCATGGGCATTTTAAATGAACATGTGAGAAGGGAACAGGCAAAGTTTCTGCAAATCTTTTGCAATGGACTGTGTTATTACAGTCACACAGTTGCTTGAAAGGTGAGGAATATACAAGATTATATTTGTTATTTTAAGGCTTTCCTCCAACAAGATGTTCTATGCATAAGGTGATTAATAAAAGTTTATTAAATTGAATCTAATAGCTTTAACATGTATGATTAGCTAGATGTCTAAATAGTTAGACATCTTGAATTGGGAAGGCACCAATTCAGATCTGGGCACAGATACTTACTAGTTATGTGATCCTTTGGCCATCTCAGTTTCCTCATCTGTAAAATGGAGATGATAATAATAATAATAATAATAATAATAATAATAATAATAATAATAATAATAAATAATTACCTCCCATGATTGTTGTGAGGATTAAATGAGATAACATTTGTAAAGTACTTTTCAGACCTTAAAACTATATAAATACTAATATTGTTAGCTATTATTGTTATTATTATTATTATCATTACTTACTGTAGTATGTGGCAGCTAAGTGAATAGAACCCCTGGTATGGAGTCAGGAAGATCTGGATTCAAATTCAGCCTCAGATACTTAACTGTGTTACTTTGGGCAAGTCACTTAATCCCCATTGGCCTCAGTTCCCTATCTGTGAAATGGGGTCACAGTGGAGAGGAAATGGCAAGCCATTCCAATATATTTGTCAAGAAAACCATATGGACAAGTCAGATACAACCAAATTGGATAGTTGGAAACGACTAAATAAGGACAATTGTGCCAGATAGTTGAAATGACAGTGCTAATATTATTAGTTATTATAGTAGCTAGGCTAAATGACAGGACATCAGAAATGGGCATAATCGTTACATTTATACCATTTTTTTCATGTGATTTTTTCATCTGAAAAATTATTTAGAATTTGAGTTTTTAAGATTGAACCATAATTTGCTATTAGCTTGTAACTTTTAAATTCTTACTTTTTCAGACATTCTCTGTAATGCATAGTGTAGCAACTAATATAAGGAATCTAGCAGTTACTTTTTTGTAAAATGATTTTTTTTTTAATGCTGATTTACTCTGTAGGTTAACTGTTTAATAAATTTGAATTTTTATAAATTGACCTTTCTTAAATTTAGGTTCACTTGTATAGAGATTTTCATCAGCATTCTTTAATATCCAGAGAATCCATAGAGTGGGCCAATACAGTGTTTTTGAGGCAAACTGAATTTGTTCTAACTTCATTCTTTTATTATGCACCACTGTGATAAATGACCTATTTTATCAAGTAATATTATACTCGAGTCATACTATTTCAGGTACTAGATTTGGGCTAGTAAGGATAATGATTATTATGATAATAACTCCTTTATATAGCACTTTAAAGTTTATAAACTATTTTCCTCGTGAGAACCCAGTAAGGTTTATATTGCAAATTTACTATTCCCTTTCTAGAAATGAGAAAACTAGTAAAAAGAGAGATGAACTACATTTCCCAGGGAAAAATAGCCAGCTAACGTTGAATAAGGGATTGAACTCAAGTTCTAACTCTTTCTATTCTACTGTAGTACCTCTACTATACTACCAAGAACCCCACTAAATAGGAGGGAGCATTGGAAGTACTTTAAAGTAAGACATGGTAGTAAAATGGTTAGAGTGCCAGGCGACTCAAGTCTGGTCTTAGACATGTACTCACTGTATGACCCTTAGCAAAAGAGCCACCGTAAGAAGTAATGTCAGGATGAACATTCATATAATAATTCAGAAAGCATTTATTAAACCTCTATTATTGGCAGACACTGTGCTAGAAGACTGAGGATACAAAGAACAAACCAGTTCCTTCCCTCATAGAGTTTAACAGGAGATTAGAAAGTCGAATTAGTGACCCTGTTGATGACCACTGATCTTGGAGGGACGGGGTCATTAATTGTTGCTGTTGCTCTGTCGTGTCTTAACTCTTTGTGAAACCATTTGGGGTTTTCTTGGCAAAGATACTGGAGTGGTTTGCCATTTCCTTCTTTGGTTCATTTTACAGATGAAGAAACTGAGACAAACAGGATTTAGTAACTTCTCCAGGGTCACACAGCTATAGAGTCTGAGACTAGATTTGAACTCAGGAAGATGAGTCTTTCTGACTGTGCACTATGGCACCAGCTCGTGGGGATATGTCTGAAGATGTCAGAGGCCTACAGGTGAATATGACCTCAATTGAACAGAGGTACTGGGGTTGCTTATTAGACAGAAGCAACAGTGTTTCAATAGGTTCTTTTGGTGACCTGCTATGGTTAAATGAGTTAGATATTTATTTTGATGGGATTTTATCAGGTGTCTTATTGCCATTACATAGGCAATCAATAAAGGGGGTCTACCTTGGCCCAGTTTGATCCCCTTTCCTATCACATTTGCCTTCTCCATCTCAATCTCTCCTATCTTATCCCAATACATTCCTTGAAGACCTAACAGTTTACATGATTAGAGTTAGAAGTTACAAAGAATAAAAGGTAATTTGTCTTTCATCTTTACTTTTTGGTATTTCTTCCTTTAGTTTTCTTCTTTTAAAAGGTGAAGGAAAGGGGCGGCTAGATGGCGCAGTGGATAGAGAACTGGCCCTGGAGTCAGGAGTACCTGAGTTCAAACCTGGCCTCAGACACTTAATAATTACCTACCTGTGCGGCCTTGGGCAAGCCACTTAACCCCATTGCCTAGCAAAAACCTAAAAAAACAAAAAACAAAATCAAAGGGTGAAGGAATGGCTCATTCTATCCTCAGAAAGCAAATCTATCAGTCATCATTGAATGACCAAATAAGGTTTTAATAAATATTTACTGAGAATAATGCCCTTATTTTTCAACCCTTATTTTAAGATATTAGTCAAATATATGTCTTTCTAAGACTTTGGCAAATATAGAGTCTGATAACTTCTCTCGCCCTTACGCTCCCCACCCCAACTTTGTCGAGATTAACTTTACTTGCTTATTTGATGCATTTACTAAAATAAGTACACCAGTTGTATCTCTGCCTCACAGTGAAAATAAGAAAGTTCCCCTTTATGCAGCTAAGTCACAGATTACATTGGCATTGAAGAGGTTCTTTTGTTTGTTTTTTAAAATTGAGAAATCTCTGCTGGTTCTTCAGGTCTCTGGATTTCCAAATGAGGTTTAGAACCTTATTTATTCTATTCTATATAATTCATATATTATATCTAGTTAAGTCACTAATTATCAAATTTGTTTAAAAATGGTCATATCTATAGGAACAGTAAATATTAATATTTCAAATTTGTCTTTAAAAATTGTCTTATTTGGAGGGGCAGTAAAATGTTAATGTTTCTTACTTAAGTAATGTTCTATATCTTTTAAAGAGCTTTATGTTACATTATTGTATTTGATTCTCTAACAACCTGTAAAGGCAAGCAAGGTCGGTATTATTTATCCTTATTTTACAGAAGAACTTGGGGGTCAGTGAGATTAAGTGCGTTGTTCAGGGTTAAGTGGATCATAAGGGGTGGTATCTAGATTAAAATTTCATTCTTCTAACTGAGGCTAGTGCTGTGCCCACAGTATAAATCAGAAATGACTTTTTACCCCTGAGTTCTTGTTGCCTATTTTTCCCTTTCAGAAATATGATAAATATGCAAAACAACAGAAACATTGAAGTTGCTTAAATATTTAAGCCACATGGAATTAATGAGAACTTCTAATGGAATGGAAAGTAGCTGTGAAGTTTTTCTTAAAATCTATTTATTCAGTTAGTTGAGTTTGCTGAAATTGTATTTGATAAAGTTTTCATATAGACTCAGAATTTTAGAGATTGAGAGGCCAGTAGTAATAATATTTTATATTTGTGTACACTATTAGGACCATAGATTCATAGATTTAGAAGTTAAAGTGATCTTAGATACCAGTGAGTCCAAACTCCTCATTTTACAGATGAGGAAATTGAGGTACAGAGAGATGAAATGATATGCTGATTTTAACCCAGATCTTCCTAACTCAGTGTCCACTTTATCCACTATACCCCAATATTGTATATTTGTAAAGGTTATTTAGTCCAGCTCCTTCATTTTATAGATAATGAATGGCCCATAATGGTTAAATATTTGCCCAAAGTCACTTAGATGGTTAATATCAAAAGCAAGAATAGGAAAGAACAATTGCGTCTCAACTCTTAGACCCTTTCTCATATATATGCTTACTTTCATATAAACTACATATCACATCTTCATAAAATCAGATTTAGAGACAGAATTAAAAAAAAAAACTTAAATAATAACTAATATTTATTTAACACTTACAATTACTCTCTTTTGATCCTCACAATAGCCATGGGAAGTACGTACTATTCTTATCCTCATTTTATAGATGAAGGAACTGAGACAGAGGTAAAACGACTTGCCCAGGGTCAGGTACCTAGTAAGATTTAGACTTAAAGGGGCGGCTAGGTGGCGCATTGGATAAAGCACCGGCCTTGGAGTCAGGAGTTACCTGGGTTCAAATCTGATTTCAGACACTTAATAATTACCTAGCTGTGTGGCCTTGGGCAAGCCACTTAACCCCATTGGCCTTGCAAAAACCTAAAAAAAAATAGATTTGGACTTAAGTCTGCCTCAAACTGGGTCCAGCACTCTATGCCTTGGCCACCTAACTGGTCTCATAAAGTAGGCTTTTCAGGAATGAAATTCCTCCTTTAATACATAAGATATATTAACACTAATAATATCTGTGTGTTTGATTCATATTGATCCAGAAAAACAAATCAATTTCTATTGTTTTGTAGAGATTGTGTGTGAAAATTAAATGCATACAATTTGCCCATTGACAAAGGTAGAATTGTTCCTTAAAATATTAACATTCCTTTCTTGAGAGACATTTCCTTCCCAAATGTTCATAATGAGTATCATGTTCCACCTGTGGAACAACAGCTCCATGTCCTATTGGTTTGGTCAGCCACAGGTGCACATATTGTAAATTTACTCCAACATTTTTATGTCGTTTTAGTCCTCTTTGATTATGAAGAACAAAAACATTATAATATCAGGATCAGATTTTTTTTTCTGTTAAACACATCTCTGAAATATAAATGAAAGTCAATAGGAAATAGACTTTTCTTCACAGATACCTGATGGACATAAGGCTCTTTAAAGAACACTGTGGTTATTCAAGATAACACTTTTTGCTCAAATAACTAAAGATAAGTTATTAGTTTTCTTCTGTTTAATTTACATTAACCTTTTTATTTGGTAACCTGCAGAAAGGGAGATCTTTAAACTGGCTTTTAATATTTGGATATTAGTAGAATATTTTAGCCAATAATATTTATAGCCATATATCTATGTCTATATCTCAAAGAAAACATCTTTCTTAGAAAAAAAGATGAATATTCATTAAAAATTGCTATATATATATATATATATATATATATATATATATATATATATATATATAGTAGAAGTCTGTATTTTTTTAAATCTTATCTCAAAAACCTCAAGTGAAGAAGCCCAATATTTATTTTACTTTTAGTGATTGATGATGTTTTTAAAGGAATTTTAACAGACTAGAACAAAACAGCATTTTGGAGGTCAGAGGTATATTAGAAATGATCTAGAGTAACTTCTAGCACTTGACAGGTGGTAAATGAAAGATCCCACTAGTGGCAGAGCAGGATTAGGTTTTAGGTCTAGCAGAGTCCTCTAGTTGACTGGTCTTTCACCATACTTTGCTACTTGATTCCAAAATGTCAGCAGCAAAAACATTAGTTGGCTCTGGTTTTATGGATGGATATGATGGGAAAATTGAAAATATTAAGCATTATATTTCAATTAAATGTAAATAAACTGAACATAACTTAAAATTTATTTTGGTGTTTACTAGAGAATTACTTTATTAGTTGACTACTGATTTGTTGGTATAATGAAAATAATAGCAACTGCAAGTTAATGAGAAGCTCCAATATAGCTTTAAGTTTTGTTACAGCTTTAGATTTAGCATTTGTAAGATAATTCTGAGACATTAAATAGCATTGCTACATTATAATACCATCATGATCTTTTTAAAAAATGTCTAATTTTTGGAAAAGGTAGGAAACCTAAGAGTGGCTTGATATTTGAAGGAGACCTAGGCCATACTAGCTCTACAAAACTTTAGGGAATTGGCTATAAAGGAAGGATTAGCTCTACATCTCCCAGTCAAAGCAAAATGTTTGTACTGGTCATACCTTTCCATTCTGACCTATTCCATCCCCTGGTAAGGAGTGGAGCAGGGCATAGATCAAAGCAAAATTCCTCAACCATGTTTCCAGATGATATTTTCAAGGTTCATATGCTTGTAAATGACTTTTTTCTTTTTTCTGCACCTGTGATATCATGAGTGTAGGGAATTCCCTGGGGAGGAAACTCCCTTGAATAATGCAGAACAGCAACTGTCTGCAACTTCCTAGGGGCAATTGGAGGTTGAGTGAGGTCTCCAGGTTCCAGGGCCTGTAGAGTACATGCAGAACTTGAACTCGGGTCTTCTTGCCTGAGGTACCAGCTTTCTAGCAGCTGTACTATTGATAATATTCATGTCTGCTCTGGGAAATAGAGAGGGATACCTAATGAGACAGTCAGTGCTGCTTAAATTTGAGAAGGTAAATTAACTTGGGAATGAATACTGACTCTGACACTATAGCTGTCTCCCTCTGGGATGTCACTTAACAAGTCAGCCTCAGTTTTCTCATCTGTAAAATGGAAATCTAATCTCACAGAGTTGTTGCTATTGAATCTCAGTTATTATCATCCTAAAGAAATGTTATCAAAGACACTGCTCCTTAGTCAACCTCTTATGGTGTGACAGCCAGACAATAAGGGATTATGTCCTTAAAACATATATCTTATAAATCTCTTGACCACCAGTTCTTTTTACTTTCCTCTAGTGTATTTTAGAACTCTAACAAATTAAAATTTTAAAGAGGGACATCTCTTATTAAATCTCTAGTTATTTAAGATGGAGTTTCATTGAGTACTTAGCATTTGTTGCATTGGATAATTGGAAGTTTATGACATTTCTAATTGATAAGATAAACTTATAGCAGGTAATATAGAAAGTACAACATGCTATTCTTGACTGAGATGCCAATTTTCTAGTGGCTCTGCTATAACTGCCTTTCTTTGCTGTTGGTTGGTTTTATAATATTCATGTCTATTCTGGAAAATAGAGAAGGATACCTCTCTTAAGAAAATTAGAAGAATTTTATTCATTAAAAGTAGAAGAAAATAAAAATTTTATAAACTTATGTGGCAGCTGAATGACAGCAGAAACTTTTCAATTTTGTAAGAATGTAATAGATAAATGACATATAAAACTAGTAGCTAGCATTTATGTAACATTTTTAAGGTTTGCAAAGTACTTTACAAATATTTTATCCTCCCAGAAATCTGAGAGGAGGTAAGGGTTATCATTATTTACATTCTACAGATGAGAAAACAGAAGCAGATGACAAGTTAAGTGACTTGCCCAGGGTCGTACAGATAGGAGCAGCTAGGTGGCACAAGGGATTGGACCCTGGGGCTTGGAGTCAGGAAGTTTCATCTCCTGGCACTTACTTGCTATGTGAACCTGAATAAGTCACAATTCTTTTTTGCCTCAGTTTTCTCATCTATAAAATGAGTTGTAGAGGGAAATGGCAAACTATTCCAAATGGGGTCATTTAGAGTCAGACAGGACGGAAGAGCAACAACACAGAGCTGGGAAATGATTGAGGTCGGATTTGAACTTGGTCTTTCAGATTCCAACTCCTATGTAATGCCTCTGTACAACACCTGTCTTGTGATTTGTTAGAGTTGAATTGTTCAGAATTCTGCTTGTTGACTGTAGATCTGAATAGTATGTCAGTCCAGTTTTTTTGATTTTTTTTTTTTATCACCTAGAAATTTGGGAAGAGATAATTTTATACTCTCTTGAAGCTATGTGGATTTATTTATTAGAAGCAATAATTTGTTCTTCTCTTAAGAAGTACAGCTTGTGGTATATTCAGCAAGAAATCCAGGCTCACTGTTTGTAGTTTGACTGGCTGGGTCTGTATGTTTTACAATCCCTTTGCCTTTTTTTGTCACATTTGGTAAGGATGCATTTACTAGTCAGAGTCTGATGGCTTTTACCTTTTTTTTCAGTTCAGTAGCTTGTGTAAAAAAATTGCAATGCTCCAAATAACAGTTATGGAATGTCTTCTCACCATTCCATCCTTTGCTGAAACTAGTTTGAATGAAACACTTCTTTTGTTGACTATAGTTAACAAGGTGCTAATTGTTTCTAATGATAATATTAAACCTTTTCTAAGTGTCTCAATGAGGCTTAACCCCCTGCTTTCTCTCTTTTAAACATCTTAACCCTTTTCTCTCTCCTTTTATTCTGTTTTCTACTGTATTACAATATTCCCACCACAATCTTCCCTGCTTGATTCTCTCCTCTCTATAATACCTCTGAGAGCAGAGACTATTTATTGATAGCTTAAATGTATGTTTCTGTATTAAACTTACAAAGATGTTCCTCTTGAACACCTTCTTTAATCACTTAGGAAGTTGAAAGTACTCATTCTAAAATTCTGCCACCTGTATAGTTGTTTCATCTTAAGTTTTTAGTGTGTAGATGCCTGTTTCTCATAGTTTGGGTCCAGGAATTGTTAGTAATAAAGTTTCTACTGTCATTATAATTTTACAATTGAGTTCTTAAAAAGTATAACTTTAAAATTCCTTTGACAGATTACTGGAATTCATCTGTCTTGGCAAAAACCTAGAACAAATTTGTTATATTTTGTGGCAGGCAAGAACCACTTAATTGAACAAACCTTACCCATTGGTGAAAAAAAGGGCAGAATTTCTACAGGCAAGAATCTTCTCTGAATCTTACTGACCACCTTGACAATTTTTAAGGACAGAATTACTCATCACATGTTTCAGGTGAATTTTTGTTGCTTAGCTGTCAAATTAGGAAAAGGCAGGCTGTTGGTTCTTCTAAGGGAAAAACAGCTTGCCTTTGTAAAAAAAAACTCAGTCTCAGTGGTTTCATTCATACATTTCAGTAAGATTTTTATATTTTATATTTTAGAATGTCTTTAATTTAATAAGATATACTTGTTTTTTATTGAACTCAATGAGTTGTAGTGCTTTCAGAAATATTTGGTTTGAATACTACCTCTGAAAGAATGCAAGCTATGTGTCTGTGGATCAGCCACCTACTTTAATTTCTCAGTGTCTCGGATAACTCTCAAGGACTCTACTAATGAAATCAAATCTGAATAACATAAAAGTAACAACAACAATCATAATGATAATAATTATCTCTTTGAGTTATGAAACAATAGAATATAAGATGCTTATATAAACTTAAAATTATATGAAAATACAAATTATAATTTCTTATTATATTAATAAATAAGCCATTTGATAAAGCCCAAAGTAGCACACTCTCTGTGAGTAAATTTTTTTCTGATGTAGAAATTATTTATCATGTCTTTCTGAATAGATTTCAGCCAAAATTTACTGATAGTCTATTTACAGAACTTGTTTGATCTGAAGATAATTATTTTAAACTCTGATATATCTGGGATCTCACAGGTATGGGCATTCTCTTTTCTGGTACAGATAGCAATCAGTCTTGCTATTCTTCCTCATACTGTATAGTATTGACCATGATTTCTTGTGGGTCCTCCATGAAGACTCCATACTGGAGGATTTCTCATTTTAAAAAGTGAATTATTAATACTAGGAAATGGGTTGGCCTATCCATTTGCTATCCTCTAGTCTTGGTCTGTGATAATTCTGTTTCTTAATCCAATCATAGATGCTGTTTATGATGTCTGTGGCATTACATATTCTGTAATAATAATAGCAATGATAATAATGATAATAATACTTAGTTTTTATATGATGGTTTAAGTTTTACAGAGGACTTTACAAATATCTCATTTTATATTCACTATCACCCTGGGAGGCAGGGACTATTATTAATAATAACTAACATAAGGCCAGGCACTGTGTTTACAATTTTTATCCCTATTTTACAATTAGCTATAGTCTTCTTATACTCACTTTATATATCTGTATTGCTCTTTTTTCACCTCCAATTTTTATTCCTTTGTAAACATAGTAGTATCACTGGGGAAATACAGGTGTTAAAAAGATACATTTTTGTTCTGTCAAGCAGTCTGGAATCATTAAAAATACTGCCCAGTTTTCCAAATGCAGCCCCACCTTCTCTCTGTCTTTTCTACTGTGTCTGTCTAAAATCTTGGTGGTCTAACTTAGTGACCAGATAATCCAACTTCATATCATAACTTGGGTGGTGTGTGTTCTCTTGGCTGTTTTTTTTTTTTTTGGTGGGGCAGTGTTGGTGGATGGTTCCTATTTTTCAAATCCATTTAAAGCAAAACTTTAAGTTTTGTTGTTTTTTTTATTGTTGTTTCCTTGATATGTTAGGGAGAAGTACTTTGTAATTGTTTTTGTGATTTTCCCAAGTTCACATAGCTCAGAAATTCTTAAGTGTCTGGGACCAGATTTGAACTCAGGTCCTCCTGACTCCAGGGCTGGTGCTCTATCCACTGCACCACCACCTAGCTGCTCCTAGATTGCTATTTTTCATTGAGGAAAATTTATAGATTGGGGGGGTGGTGTGTGATACAATTATAATAGTTGACTCCTGCAAATAAGAGCAGTAGGAGAGCCTCACTTTATCTAGAGAATCCCTTTTCCATATAGGTTGTGTTTAAGACATCAAGACATAATACAGGTGGACAATTTTTAGTTGAGTTTATGTCTCTGTTTAAAGTTTTACTTGATACTGCTGCTGAACAAGTCAGTGAGCAAAGTGATCTCTTTGTATATACATCAGTGCTTGAATCTTGTGGAATTTCATTATTTACAAAGGAAGCAGAAATGTCTTTTTCATGCTATACCTCGGTCCATTTTTGTATAACTGAATTCAGAGATATGGCTTGATAGAGAAAGTCATCTTTCCTGGTTCCTTGTCCTGTTTCATCAGTGCATACTTAAAAAGATCTTCATAGAGAAGGAAAAAAGTAGATGTAGACAATGAGATTTGTTTTTTTGATCCTTTTATTTGGGGAAAAATGCTGCCCATAATCATTTCTAGTTTTTTCTGAAATCTTAAAAATTGATCCCTAGCCTTGAAAAAAACTGTGTTGCTTCCAATACAGATATCGCCTTGAATGTATTTGGATTGAGCAGGTTTTCCCATCCATTTTCTTCCACAAAAGCTCATCTTATTCCTGTGTGTTTCTCTGTTGCACAGAAAAGATACTAAGTAATAATTTTTTCTTTAATGGCATCCTTGAAAATGTTAACAAAACAAAATATCAGGAGATCTTAGAAGTCATTTAACTTGCTTGACCTGTTATCCATTGCAATAAACCACTACATAGCAGTTCCTTTGCTGGGAATGTCATCCCTCGCTCAAATTGTTTTAGTCATGTCCAACTGTTTGTGACTCAGTTTTTGGGGGGCAGGGCAGAGATATTGGAGTGATTTGCCATTTCCTTCTCCAGCTCATTTTACAGAGGAGGAAACTGAGGCAAACTATGTTAAGTAACTTTCTTGAGGCTGCATTTGAACTCAGGACTTGCCCAGGTCACACAGCTAATAAGTGTCTGAAGTCACATTTGAACTCAGGTCTTCCTGATACTAGATCCAGTGTTCTATCTACTAAGCCACTAAATGTCCCACATAACACTTAGTTTTTTCCTTTTCTAATGTATATCTCATGTACTGCTTGTTTCTTCAGTTTATCTGTGTTTACCATACTATGAAGTTTCTGAGGGAGAAGGGACTCTGTCTTCCTATTCTGACATATTGCCATGTAGTGTTTGATAAGTACTTTTTGAATTGAAGTGTTCATTCATGAGTAATAAAGAGTAAATAAATAGTTGGCTCCATGGCACAATGGATAGAGAGCAGGACCTGGAGTCAGCAAGAATAGAGTTCAAATCCTACCTTAAACATTTAGTAACTGGGTGGATCCAAGACAAATCACTTAACCTATCTGTGTCTCATCTGTAAAATGGGCATAATGATAGTACCTATCTCTTCTTCCTGAAGATAGAATGAGATAATATAAAAGTATTTTGCAAACCTTAAAGCATCCTATAAATTCTAGCTATTATTATTTATAGAAGTATATTTGAGATGAAAAGACATCTTGGAAGAATAATTCATGTTCTTTCCATGTTCATGTCCATTGCTAGCTGACTTTTAAAATTTGTAACTGAGTCATTCCTGAAAGAACTTACCACAAAAGTTGTTTTTCTCTTCTGTAATACTTAAAAAATAATTGCTTTGACAGCATGAAACACTAGTGCTGGAAAACTACAAGTTATTTGTTGCAGGAACCTGTACCTTGGCCAGAGCCAGGAAAATAATAAGAAATTTTCTTGTTATGCTATAAGTTCTAAAAATAATTATGAAAAATGTGTCATTCTTAAAACACTCTTTAATATAATAAGAATACCCAATGGATAGTCTATAAATTCTTGTTCACTGACAAACTGTTGTTTAAAATTCTCCTTTTAAAAGATTAGCCATAATTAATTTGCTTTGTGATATAGCTAGATAGGTAGACATAGATTTTTTCTGGGGCGGGGGGGGGGGTCTGGACCCGTGATTTCACTAGTATCAGTAGCTTGTGGTGCAGATCTTGCTCTACTAATGCATGTCAGCACCTTCTTTCCAAATTTAGAGTCTTAGAGAGTGGTGTGTATGGCCACTGAGAGGTGTTGTCGTTTGCCTAGGAACAAACAAACAAACAAAAAAAGTCAGCTTGAGTAAGGAGTAGAACTTGAACTCAGATTGTCTTCCCTTCGAGGATAACTTGGTGGCTCACTGGATAGAGTGCTGGACCTGGAGGCAGGAGGACCTGAGTTCAAATTCAACCTCAGATACATTACAACAATATGACCCTAGGTAAGTCATGTAACCCTTTTTGCCTCAGGTTCCTTATCTGTAAAATGAGATAGAAAAGAACATGGCAAACCACTCTAATATCTTTGCCAAGAAAACCACAAATAACATCATGGAGAGTCAGATACAACTGAAAAATAAACAACAAGAAAGGTTGCTTTCATTGCTTGTTTTCATGGGGACAGATCTATATCCTCCTTTTTCTAACTGTAGTACTTAAAATAGTTTCTGTGATAGACACAAACACAAATTTAATCTGGAATATAATAAACATTTAAAGTACCTACTCTGCTAGGTATTATGCTAAGCAATTTTTATAAATATTATTTCATTCGATCCTCACAACAACTCTGGGATATATCTCCATTTTGAGTTGAGGAAACTAAGACAGACAGTGGTTAAGTGACTTGTCCAGGGTCATATAGCTAATAAATATCTGAGCTTTGATTTGAATCGGTGTCTTCCTGTCTCTCAGTCCTGTACTTTATCCACAGTACCACATCTTTGCAATTAAAGATCATGTCTTATATTTAGTTCTAAATGTAAGTATATTCATAATGTAGCTAACATATATATAGCTAAAGAATTTACATATTAATTCAATTGATCATCAGATCCTTGATAAAATGAGGCAAGTTGTTCTGTTGCATAAGGATAATGTCATATAAAGAAGAATGCCATAGGGGGATGGGGGAGAGAGAGAGAGAGAGAGAGAGAGAGAGAGAGAGAGAGAGAGAGAGAGAGAGAGAGAATGTGTCTGTGTCTGTATCTGTCTATTTTCTTTCATTGCCTAAAATTGCCTTGTGGCTTTCTTTTCCTCCCTAGCTATCCCTTATTAAAGGTAGAAGGAATGAAAGAAAAAGAAAGGATGTGAGGAAGAAGGAAAAAATTTCAATAATGCCAATTCTTATATCAGAAAAACATGAAGTCATGTGTAGTATTTCCCTTACCATAAATATATGACCTTTTTGGGGGCTAAGTTTGTTCTTTATAATATCACAATTTTTATATTAATCTTTTGTTGTTCTTTTGTTGGTTCCTTCCACTTATACTGTTACAGTCATCCCATATATTGTTGAATTGGCTTTGCTTAATTTCTTTTTGCATTAGTTCTTCTACATCTTTACAGGCTTCATTGTATTCATCAAGTTCATTATTTCTTTTGCCACAGTGTTAGGTAAATTCAAGGATGCATTTCAGAGTAGAGACGGCATATTTCCAAGCCTGGAAGAGAGATGCTTAGCCCCTTAGTGCCCTTGGTAAAATCTGGAAGACTAACTTGCAGGGAAAGTGCTAACCTGCTTTAGGATAACGCATCTTCCTGGGGATAGTACTGGATTTAAGAGTAACTTTTAACTTCTAGTAAGTGGGCATTAGACATTCAATAATTTGAACAATCTACTTAAGGATGATAAACTTTTATCAAAGAGGAGGCATTATAGGAAATAAAGGGTATAAGGTCCATAGGAGGAACTAAAATTTTTTTTGTTTAAATTGAAAGCCCATGTTTCACTTTTGAATGACATAATGTTATAATCATCCAGAGGGATATGGTACAAAGGGAACACTCTTGTGAAACTTGACCATTTTGAAGTAAAATTGGAAAATTTACAGTCAACAGTGCAACAACCTGCTAGGAGTTAGAATGTTTAGAACTGTGGATTTAGAGTCAGAAAGACCTGGATTCAAATCCTACTTTTGATACCCACTAGCTATGTGATTCTAGGGAAACCACTTAACCAGTCTGTGCCTCTATTTCCTTATGTGTAAAATATAAATCTTTGATCTTCTGGTGATGGGTTTTTTTTTTAAAAAGGGCAGTGCAACCTTTTAAGTCATGCATAGAAGGATACTGTTCAGGAAAAAGGAGGGAATAGTTTATTTCTCAGGGTACATCACACCACAACTGGACTACTGTGTTCAGTTTTGGATATGACATTTCAAGTGAGACATTAGATGAGGCCAAACACTATGGTGGAGATACTTAAAATTGGTTCATTGGTTGATATATTTAGTCTGAGCAAAGAGAACTTGGGGTGGGCATACTTAAAATGTTTTTGAAAGACCACCATAAGTGGGGTGACTAAGTGGCAAAGTGGATAGAGCATTGGGCCCTGCAGTCAGGAGGACTTGAGTTCAAATTTGGCCTCAGATGCTTACTAGCTATAATGACCCAGAGTAAGTCATATAATCCTGATTGTTTCCAAAAGGAAAAAAGGAAGAAAGAAAGGAAAAAAGTTACCATATGGAGATAGAACTAATCAGACTCGAGATTGGTTTTGTAATAATAATCCATATTCTACCACCAACCATCTCTGTGACCTTGGGATCATTTTAGAAGAATCCCAAGTGGTAATCATTTAACCACTTTGGGGCCTCAGTTTCTTCTCCTGCAAAATGAGGAAATGAATAGATGATTTCTACTTCTACTGTAAAGCGTCTGATTCTGCTATTATTCATGTAGCCCCAGAGGGCAGAATGAGGACCAGTGTGTGGAAGTTAGGGGAGGTATATTTTTGGCTCATTATAAGGAAGAACTTTCTAACAAATAGAGCTATCTAAAAATAGAGTGGACTGCCTTGTTAGGCAATGAGTTCCTCTCACTGAAAGCATTCAAGGGCAGGCTGAACAAACCTGTGTTGTTAGGTATGCTTTAGAAGGGATTCCTGCATTTGATGGAAGGCCGAACTAGATGACCTCTATGGATCATTTCAGTTCTGAGAAGCAGTGATTCCAGAAGCACACTAGCCTAGTATCCAATCTCTGAGCTAAGTAATCAAACATCTGGGTGAGTCGACTTAACTCTTTTTGAAGTATGATAAGCTCTGTATTTCCCTCCACAATTTCTCTGTTCCATTCATTCTAAGTTGCCCAATTACTATGATTTTCAATAAAAAAGGCATTTGCTCCTTAGACTATGTCTTCATGCTAAATATATCCAGCAGAACCATAGAAAGAGGAGAATTGAATAAAAATTGGCAAAATTGAACATTTTTAAATCAAAATTATGTTGTGTACACACACACACACACACACACACACACACACACACATACACACATACACACACAGCCCTATTTTGCACCTTTTGGGAATAACAGGTCAATGAGCAAAATGTCTTTTACAGAGAAACAATGACTTTTTAAAAATTTATTTATATGTACTTAGATGGTAACTGATAAATACTTAATTGAATGACAGATGAACTGATTCTATTTAAAATAGGTATTTGTGTGTGAGAGCCTAGGGATTTCAACTAGGACTTCTCCAAATGATGGTTTTTAACATTAATTTAATATTTTTCTAGCCTTTTCTAGTATAGAAATAGAAATGAACACTCTTCGTGAATAATAAAAAAAGCCTATAAATCTGTAGGATTAATTCCAAATGATTTTCTAGAATTTCTTGGGATTAAAACACTGTTAAAAAGTCATGTAGGAAGCATTGTCAAATTTTCTAACAAGTCAACCTTAGTGATTGATGTATCAAATTAGCAGAGCTTAAAGATTAAGTGTATTTAAAAAAGCATATCATATATGAGTTAGGGGAAATCACCATTAAAAATCCAACAGTAAAAAAAATTAGCTTTCTAATATGTCCATCTGGGCTTCTAACATGAAAATTTAAAGAAATATGATACATGCCTTGTTTTCTGAAATCCAGTGATACCAAAAGTCAAATAGAATGATAGTACATGCATCTGTATGTTCACGGATGACATAGTTTGCAGACTTCTGACTGAACAGAAAACATTGATCATAAAGCTACCATAAGGTACTAAGCAGGTGGCTGAGAAAGCAAGGAACTCATCCCAACACCATAAAATTCATCCTTCTAGGCCTCTTTGGAGCTAAGATGGGTGTAATGAATTCCAGTCCTATGGATCTTCAGATCATCAGTGTTCAGCTAAGGGAGTTGTTTTGAAGACTAGGAAAGGTCCAGCTGATCTGAACAACCATGATAAAAGTACTGGAGATATGTAATCTCTAAGGAAACTGGGGCTGAACTATGTAGGGGTTTAAAGATCAAAGCCAATTTCAATCATTTTTTTGCTGAGACAGCAACCTGTTTTTAACAAGCCCAGTCTCATTTGACTTTTTTAAGAGGAAAACAGAATTTTCAAGTTTTATTCTAGAGCAGAAAGGAATCACTATATTTTGGTAGATTTATTTATTTGAAATTGTTAAATTTGAAGGGATCAGGTTTTTTGTAATTTAATCAATTATTCAGTCAACAAGTGTTTAATTAAATATCTTCTGTCTGCCAGACACCCTAAGTAGATGCCTTGAAAAATAACATGACAAAATCAGAAAGCCTTTTAAATATTGGTTGAATATTTGAAATATATTTCACTTTCCATAGTTATTATTGAATATGAATTATTGGTAATCTATTATACAGATTTAGGAATTGTTTAGTTTTAATCAGATGCCCCCCCCCCCCCCCCCCACCAACCTGGAGAGGTTAGAGTTCTAAATTTTAGTTAGTAAGATCTATCTGCCTCAGACATTCATTAGAGGTTGGGTGGATTGCTGAGCAATCCACCCAACCTTTCTTAGCCTCAGTTTTCTCATCTGTAAAAATGGATGTCATAATAACACCTTATCCAGTGTTATTGTAAGGATCAAATGAGATAATATTTTTAAAGCATTACCTCAATGCTAACTATTATCTAGTGGTTGCTGAGTGACATTATGATGATTATTATTCCTATCCTTCATTTCAGTCAGTAAAATGGAAATATTGATTACTCATCGACCTTCTAGGCATTTTTAGTTTAAGAAGCCTGTCACTTCTCTTATTTAGAGAAATATGTACTAGGAACATGCTACTTACTTATCTCTTTGAAATTAAACGGATTTTTTTTTGTTAATCACTTTTTCATTCTTATCTATCATGTTCTATTCTTTTCAATTCTTATCTTACTTTGATTTTCCCTGCTCTCTTTGCCTCTCAGACCAAGATGACAGTGGATTATACCCTCATTTTCAATATATGATGATCATTTTATTTTATTCTTGAATTATTTCCATGCTCAAGGGAAGGTATGACTTTATCTTATGGTTCAAAAATAATTTTAACTGGTTGATAGTAGTTCCCGTTCTCTAATGACTTGTAGTGATGAGATATAAGGCATGAAAACTAGTGGTTTTAGAAAATTTAGAATGAATGTTAGGTCTGCTAAGACAGCTATCCTGAAGAATTTTATTTCTATAATAAATATTATGACCTCATTCTTTGTTTCTTCTCTGGTTTGAAGTTCAGTATGTGCAAATGAAAACACATTTTTGGTAGGAAGTAAAAGCAAGGTACATGGTTGTAGGTGGCATCATCTTCACATGGTAACCAAATGGATCCCTTTTTCCCCATTACCTTTGTTTCCACATGTTTCAGAATATTTAGTTCTGCCAGACCAAAGCATTGGTCAAGTAGCTAAATTTCCCAAACTGCCAGGTTTTGCCCTCTCTAAATCACACCCTTTCAGTTTGAAAGGAGAAGAAAATGATCTGATGTCCCTCTAACTCTGCAGGTTGATTTGTAAATAAATACTTTGCATAGCTCTAGCCTTAAAAAGTGCAAGCATCAACTAGTTCCTGCTAGGATTCTTATCAAGCTAATGAAGCTTTCTCAAATGGAAGGCAAGGGACAAGGGAATAATAATCCACACTCACCTCATAGGGTGAGAGACTCCAAGTAGCTATTGTCCTGGTATCTCGAAGATACTGGTCCAGTGCGCTGTTTTGGAACGGCATCAAAAAGCTGTTCATCCTGGAGGTGAGAACTGGAAAGATCAAAGGTATTGTCCCACACTGGGAAGCCCTGAACCTCGAAATCTCTCTTCCTGTGGCAAGCTTGTCTGTTGTGGTTGTTGCATTTTAGAAGGGCACATAGTCAAATAGGAAAAAAATACAGGGAAGGGCAGCTAAGATGATCTTGGATATGTTCACCTGCTATAGGAGGATAGAGTGAAAAAACACTTTAGCCTGGAAGGTTAAAAGTCAAAAGGAAGTCTCTTAAATCCCAAATGCGAATGAATATGGATTTATTAATCAAATCTAGGGAAGTGAGTTGCTGTGAATGGAGCTCTGAAATTGTGGTTGAGGAGATCTGGCTTCAAATCTTGTCTCAGATATTTATTTACTAGTTGTGTGATGCCAGTAACTCAGTTTTTCTCCCCCCCCCCCCCCCTTTTTTTGAAGGCAATCAGAGTTAAGTGATTTATTTAGGATCACACAGCTAGTATCAGATTTGTCCTCTTGATTCCAGGGCCAGTACTCTATCCACTTTGCCATCTGACTGCCCCTCAGTTAGCTTTTTAAAAATGTTATATTATTTTATTTTTCCAGTTACACGCAAAGATAGGTTTTAACAGTCATCTTTTTGTAAGCTTTTGAGTTTCACACTTTTCTACCATCCTCCCTTCTCTTTCCTTCCCCCATGGCAGCAAGTTATCTGTAATACAACTACTTATATAATCATATTTAACACACTTCCATATTAGTTGTGTTGTGAAAGAAGAATTAGAATTAAAGGGGAAAGCATGAGAAAGAAAGAAAAAACCCATAAAAGAAGTTTTAAAAAGTGAATATGATATGCTTTGGTCTGCATTCAGAATCCATAGGTTTTTCCTCTGGACCTGGATGGCATTTTCCATCACAAATTTTTTAGGATTTTTCTTGATCACTGAACTGTCCAGAGTAGCTGAGTCCATCATAATTGATCATCACACAATTTTCTGTTAATGTGTATGTGTGTGTGTGTGTGTGTGTGTGTGTGTGTATATATATATATATGTATTGTTCTCCTGCTTCATCTCATTTCTCATTTAACTTTTCTGAGTCTTAGTTTCTTTATCTGTAAAACAGAACTCTGGAATTGTTGTGAGGAAATAATCAAATGACAGGATTATTCACTTTGCAAGCCTTACAGCACCTAGGAGTAGTTAAATACTGTCTCACTCTCATTTCTTCCTCCCTCTGACTTGAAGGAACTTGGAAAAAAAATCAAAGGAAACAGTTTTGCTGGTTGCTGCAATGGAGAGAACTCTTGACTTGAAGTTGTGAAGAGCTGAGTTCAAATACTGTTCTGCCAAGTCACTCTGTTTGCCAGTTTCCTCACTTGTAAAATGGGGATAATAATATATATAATCTGTCAGGGTGTTGTGAGGATAAAATGAGATAGTGTTTGTAAAGCACGTAGCACATAGTAGGCACTCTATAACTAGCAGACATTACTGAAATAGGAAGTAAATATATAGTTACCTTCTGAGCTGACTGCTGGCCAAAAATTGTTTAAATATATTCATGAGTGATGGATAAACAATAGGCCATTAAGGTTAAGTAGGAGGATTTGGAGTATAGACATATCTTGGAGATATTGTGGGTTTGGTTCCAAACCACTGCAATAAAACAAATATTGCAATAAAGCAGATCACATGAATTTTTTTGTTTCCCAGTGAAAATAGCAGTTATGTTTACAGTATACTATAGTTTATTAAGTATGCAATGTCTATGTCTAAAAACATAGTACTAATTTGAAACACTTCAATGCTAACCATCATCTAAGGCTTCAATGAGTCATCTTTTTGCTGGGGGAGGGTCTCACCTTGATGTTGATGGCTGCTGAGTAATTAAAGTGATAGTTGATGAAGGTTGAGGTGGCTATGGTGATTTCTTAAAATAAGATAATAATGAAGGTTGTCACATCAACTGACTCTTCCTTTTACTTGAATACTTAAAGGCCATTGTAGGGTAATTAATTGACCTAATTTCAATATTATTGTGATTCAGGGAATTGGGAGGTCTGAGGAAAGAGAAAGTGATGGGAATGGCAGGTCAGAATACTAACAATATTTATTAAGTTTGCCATCTTATATGGGCACAGTTCATGCAACCCCCAAAGCAATAATAGTAATAGCATCAAAGATCATTGATCACAGATCACTATAAGTTATAATTATAATAAAAAAATTGAAATATTGTGAGAATTACAAAAATGTGACAAAGAAATAGGAGAACATGTTGGAAAAATGGTGTTGACAGACTAAGCTGTTTGCACACAAAAGTGGATATGGCTTAAATGTTACACATGTTCATTTTGTTAAAAATAAAAATAAAAAGAATATATCTACAAAGTCCAATAAAAGAAAGTATGCCTATGGTAAACATCTAGAAGGGATTATTTATTATAGTCCCTTGCTTACAGGGTTATAGTCAGAATCCATAACTGAGTATTTTTTATTTGTGATATAAAAATATCTTCTATTATTCTGTCCAGCATTTTGTTTTGTGACTCTTGTTATTTATGTGCTACTTCTTTAGTCCCCCTTCTAATCTGTAAACTCCTTGAGGTCAGGGAAGGTGGCTGTGTCTTCTCAGTACTGTGCTTTTCTCTTATATTTGATGTGCTTAATAAATGTTGCTTTTATTTTACTATCATATGGTAGTATGATTTATATTTTATAGAATCACTGGTTAATAGGATGGGGAATTATTTTTTTCCCTTTGGCAACCCAAAGACTATTTATTATACTCCCTTATAGCCATACATTTTTGGGTTATTGGAATCATGATTTTAATTTCTAGAATTAGAGCCTATTTAGTTGTTGGCATTAGGCCACATTTGCACACCTTCAGAGCCCTTTGTAGTCCCGGTTCCCTGCAGAGGAGTATTGTATGTAAATACTGTGATTTATGGAATCTTAACAGGCATATAGTAGGTTTCTCCACTTCTTTAGTTAACAGAATCAGAGGCTTTCTAGGACTATTATGGATTTTTAGTGCAGCCTGAGGTGATGAGTGACCACTCTTCTGAAGGCTCCAAGACTAGCAAAGAGTTGATAGAATATTATATTTACATAAAATAACTGCCTTAGCACAAAAGTTTCAGGATCCAAACAATTTCTGCAGGGCTTTGAGGTCTCCAGAGTAGGACCAGGAAGTCCCAGGACATTAGCCTATGGTTCTTCATAGTCAACAGAGGACAATTGAATAGTTATCAAAGACCTCTAAGTGTTATGCTGTGGCTATTGCCCGGCATTGGCCTGTGGGATCAGCTAATCCAGTGTTTACCAAACGCTGAAAACTATTGCTGTTTTGGGATCGAACAGTTTACTTCATTTAGTGAAATATGAAAGCTATAATGGTAGACAAATTTATACTGCATGTTGCCATCTGCTGCTGCTGCTGCTTTTTACCTTAATTCTTTATTTTTAATCTTTGAGTCCTGCCTTATTTTATTAAGTCCTTATTCAGATCTTGACAGAAATACTCCTTTACCAAGGGCTGTGTAGGTAAAATTTTGTTCTACTCCATTTCTTGTGCTTGAAGCTTTGCCTCTTAAGGAAACCACTGGTATCCTTCTTCCCCTGGGATCCTCCAGAGGGCAAAAGAGAAAGCCTTAGAGCCTCTGCACTGTCCGTCACCACTTAAAGACAGTCATTTCCTGTTGAGGGCAGTTGGGAGCCATCCGGCTGTAGCTAATTAAGGGAAGCTGGCAGGCAGGGCCTTAAAAATGTCTATGTCTAAAAAGAAACTGAGGGCTGCGACAGTGTAAAACTCCGGATAGATCTCAAACTGTTTCTGCTTTTCTGATATCAAGTCTTTTAATTGGCTCATTGCCTCCGTGTAAATCTTTCAGCTCAATCCTTAGACTTGTCCTGATACTGATCCCTGATTCCTCTACTTTTCCTTCATTCTCCTGTTTTTGATCTCTGGTCTTTTGGCCAGCCCCCTACCTGCCCAGCACCCAACTCTACCTTGGAAGAGTCTGACTCTTGGAAATTTTCTAGCAATGGCCCTTCCTCACCCACTGCCCTCCTCCTGTTTTGGAGATGCCATCTGTACCACAGAAGTCATACTTAGTCAGGCTATGGCAGTTTTGTCCATTGCTTTTGTCTAGGAAAATAGCTACAAGGAAAGACTTAGATATTAAATTCTCATTGAGTTCAATGCTTAGTTCACTGTCTTCCTGTGTTATAGCAGGCTTTAACATATATGTATGGCCTAGAGCCATTGCTTAATATTTAGCATGTTCCCAATCCCTTATATTACCCATATCCCAGTGTTTATGAACCCTTAACTTCAAATGTACAAATAGTTTTTCATCCCCAACTCCCTTACTCTCACCCACCTTTACCCTTACCCGCCTCTCCTTTCTCTATTCTAGATCTGCCTACCTCTTCTGCTGGATTCTCTTGTGTGCCTGCTCCATAATTAACACATTTCCTTTCATCTTTTTCCTCACTCATTCCATCTTATAATACTTACTGAAACAAGGCTCCTTTATGATGCTGCTGCTTCTTTTATTATCTTTCCCTTACTGATCTTCCATGTACTTGCTTTCATTTCCCCTCCCCCCATGGGTCTCAGTGAGGGAATCAGAATACTTCTTGCTTTTCTATTGCTACTTCCAGAATCTCCCTCCACCATTGTCATTCAGCAACTTCTCCTTTGAATTTCCAACTATCCAAATTCATTATCTAATCTGGATCCCAGTGGCCATTATTTAGCTGCCCCTAGGACATTCTCCATCTCTCAGTTAACTCAGTGCCTCACTTATAGTCTCCTGCCTTCATACCCAGTATAAACAATTTAACAGATTCCTCAATTTACTCTTTTCATGTGGCATCCTCCAAATGGATCTCTTCCATTTCTCATAGTTTTCCATGACCATAATCAAGAATTGGTAAATTCTTTTACCCGATTACTATTTCCTATCATTTCATCTCTTCCTATACCTTACTCTTCTTAAATCTATTCTTTGTTCCTGTCATGACCTCCAGTCTATTCACCCTTTAGTACTTTTCCAGTCCGTTATGCTAACCTCTTTATATCTCTCCCCTTCATCTAGTCTTCTCCCCTTGGTGAGCCTTCTCTCTGCTCCTGAATCCTTTGCTGTCTTGTGCTATTGCTATTCATGGCTTAACAAACCCCAACAGTGGATTATTTTTATCATCTGCTTTCTTCCTTGCTACTCATCATCCTCCTGAATGGAGCTTGAGGAAGTCACGCAACTGTGGTCACTGTGTCCTTTACAAACTTGCTATCTAATATCAGCTGAATTAGAACAACAGCATAGGAGTCCTTTTACTCCAACCTGATTCGTCATAGTAGTCATCCTAAATCTTCTTTCCTCTGCCCAAACCTCCCATGGCATCTCCTGACCCAACCATTTCAGCTGATGGCAGCACCTCATATTTAACTGAGAAAATCAAGGCCATTTTAAAATTAGTTACACCTTTCCTCATCATATACTTCCTTAGCATCATTCCCCCAGAATCTTCTACTTTTTTCCAGTTTGCTGAAGAGGTGGCCTTTTTACTGGCCAAGACCACTGTGTACCTTTGATCTTATCCTTTCCTGTCTTCAGCAGATTGCCCCAACTATAAGTTACTCTCTTTTTTCTCTCTAATCTTTTATCTCTTCCTCCCTATTGATTTGTTCTCTTCTGAATACAAACATACCCAAATCTCCCCCATTCTCCAAGGAGGATGGTAGGATCTAGTGAGTAGCTGATTTCACTTCCTCTCATCTTAATCTCTTCTAAAACTTTTACATTCTGGTTTGACTTCTCTACAGTATTCTATATTATTAACCACCCTCTCCTCCCAGATTGTCTGGGTTTTCATGACACTATCCTCTCTTGGTTTTCCTCTTACTTCTCTCCTTTGCTGGATCAGGATTATCATGCAAATAACTGAGAGCATATTTTCTAGTGGGTCCTCTTCTCTTTTGCCTCTCTCCATTTTCACTTGCTGAATATCAACTCCTATGAGTAGAATTATCCTATCTATGCAGATGAATTCCAGATCTACACATCTAGTCACTAACTGTTGTCTCATGGACATTTCAAATAGAATGTTCTGTAGCCATCCCAAATTCAGTATTCCTTAAACAAGTCTTTTCTCCCAAACTTTTCCTTCTTTTGAACTTTTCTATTATTGTTGAGGGTAGTACTATCTTTACAGTTACCCAGTCTTGCAAACTTGATGTCATTCTTAACTCCTCACTTTCATTCATTCATATCCATTGCCAAATCTTGTTTATTTCCACAATATGTCCTATATCATATTCTTTTCACCCACAAAGACTTTTTCCTAATTCAGACCACCAAACTGTTTGCTGATATTACTGCAACAATGTTCTGATTGGTCTTCCATACTGAAGTCTTTCCCTATCCCAATTTCTCTTCCATTCTACTGTCAAAGTGATTTTTGCCTAAATAGCATTTCTTCTTCCTACTTAGTAAATTCCAGTCATTCCCTAATACTTCTAGGATCTAATATAAATTTCTCTGTCATTGAGAAATATATGTATATGTAAAACTTCCTTCCATTTACTCTAGGATCCAACAGGCCTTCCTGCTATTTCTTATGCATGATGATCCCATCTTCTGTCTCCATGTCTTTACATTGGCAAAATACTCTTCTTTCCTCTATCTCTTGCAATCCCTAGTTTTTTGGGATTTTTTTTCCAAGACTTGGTTTATGGTTCCCCCCCAATCCCGCCCCACCCAGACTAATGCCATTTCCTCCATTGTCACTTTATATCTCCTTTGTATGTGAATATACATATACATATATATATATATATACACATATATGTGCATGTTGTCTACCTGTTAAAATGTAAAATCTTTAATAGTAGTGACCATTTAGCCTTTGTGTCCCTAATAGTTAAAATAAAAACTTGCCACAATAGGCACATAATAAATATGTAATTGCTTGATTGAAGAAAGATACAAGTTAGGGGATCAGGTATATTCTTGCTTCCATATTCTGGGGAGCTTGTTGACAACTACTAGAAGGAAAAATCTTACTATTCTGTTCATTATTTATGATGACCCTTGGGAAAGTATCCAATTTAAGTAATAAGGAGATAATTACTGTATATTGATGACTAATCTTTAGACAGTCTTTCTTAAACTAATGTTGAATATTAACCATCACATAGTGGCCATTAATCTGTTATTGAACATTACATCTAAAATAACATGATGAACAGGGAAAGAACAAGACTTGAATCCCACTTCTATTTCTGCTCCTAATTAATTATGTGACCTTGGACAAGTCATTTATCAGTCTTGAGCTTCAGTGTTTCCTTAAATGTTAAATGGGAATATAAGTATGAATACTAACTGTCACATAATGTTGCAAGGGAAAATATGACATGTAATATGAATTAACATGAGTAATTCTGAAATAACCAGGTTGCACAATAGTAAATTTTATCTAGATTTGAAGTTAAGAAGACCTTGAGTTTAAATTTATCCTCAAACCCTTTTTTCACTGTGTATTGCTAGGCAAGTCGTTACCTCTCTCTGGCTTAGTTTCCTAAATAGGAATAATAGTACCTACCTTTCTATGCTTTATAAATGCTAGTTATTATTTTTATTCATAATATTACTTTTATTCACATGGTATAGAACTTTTCATAATTTAGGATATGATTCTTCTTTTACTTGAATCATCATGAAAAATTATTCTCTAATATCCAGAATGATTCCAAAATGAAATCCATTTGAAAATATCATTGTGTCTAGTCAGTTCTCTACTACTATGTCACTGTGGGGGGAAGCAGGAAGTAAAATATTGGATACTAAAATAAAAATCATTTATAATTCGTTTTGAATTACATGTAAACATGCTTATGGGTATGCCTTCTTGTGAATAGGGCTGTAGACCTTTGGATCTTAAAGCCTGGGTTCAAGTCCTTCATCTGACAATAAATAGCTTTGTAAACCTGGGATGTTTTATTTAAATCATAGTGCTCTAGGCAACTGTCTATAAACATCTTCACTGGAGGAAATTTCCACTTTAAGAGTTCCCTTAAGGCAATAGCTTCAGAACATCCACTCCTCCCCCATCTGTAAACCCCCCCCCCCCCACTAGGTATTCTTAGCATTCTTGGATATTCATAAATACTTCAAAAATAATAAAGAAGCTACATTTTCAAAATCTGCTTCAGGAATGAATTTAACTTTTCCAGCTGATTTCTATTCCATGTTGGGGATGAATTGTTTTATTTATTTGTTTGCTTACTAATTAATTAATTCATTCATTCATTCTTTTATTTATTTACTTATTTATTTTACTGATAAAAAAGACTAGCCTAAGTTGAAATAGTCTCTTTCAATTTTCTCTCCATTTGGTTACATTTTCTCTAGGGGTAAGGAGATGTAATTAAGTGTCTCAGTTCTAAACCCTATCCTTCTAGCACCTGCTAGGGTGAAGACCTCAAAGGGAAATAAGTTAAATGGTGATGATGTCAGCCGAAGAATTAAGTAAGGTCATAATGCCAATAGAGTAGAAAAACAAATTTGTTTCTCTCAGATAAATCAATGATATATATTCAGTTTGCATATATATATATATATATATATACAGAGAGAGAGAGAGAGAGAGAGAGAGAGAAAGAGAGAGAGAGAGTATCCTTAAAGCCTGAGACTAAGTGGCTTGCCCAAGGCCACACAGCTAGGTAATTATTAAGTGTCTGAGACTGGATTTGAACCCAGGTACTCCTGACTCCAGGGCCGGTGCTTTATCCACTATACCACCTAGCCTACCCTATTTTTTTTAAAAATATTTTTGAAGACTGAGATTTATGGTGTCTGTTCTTAGTCGAGGTAAAAAAGACATTCCTGTGTGTTTTACTGTGTTGTATAGTTTGTTTTAGCCTTTTTTAGAAGACAATGTTGGAATAAAGTGAGGTTTGATAATAGGTACATTTATGTGACCTTTAAACTTTAAATTTCATCTTCAGTTTTAGGTGCTCTGATTTACTCATTTTCATGAACTAAACCAGGGTTCTATAGTTCATTCTTGGAAAAACATGTATATATGAATTCTCACACATTGAAATAAGTGCAGCTGTGTTTATTTCAGTGAAATTACATTCAAACAAACACACATGTGATTCCTTATGAGCATGATCCCATGAAACACTTGTTGATTTGGATCTGAAATTGTATGTTCAAATAAACATTTGTTTTAAGGGAAGTTTTGCTTTACCCAGATTCCCAAGCTTTGAACATGTGTTTGACAGTGGACAGATGTGGAGGAAAAAAGTGACTTGCTCCAGGCTCCAACTTAGCCATCTTGTAAATTTATGTTTTCATATCTAATGGCTTTAAAATTGAGGAAAAAATGAAAATATAGAAATTTTAATAGGCATACATAGTAATATTACATTTATATATATAGTTTACTCAAATCATTGTTATTAGATAATTTGAAATTAAATTATTTCTTTAAATGATTTAATACTTTAAATATTTTGTTCAAATAATATTTTAGCTTGATTTCAAATTGGTGACTGAATAAATAATTATCTATAATTTATTTTTGTTATGTGAACAGGAGGTAAAGTTGTCACAGATCTAGTTTTATTTTTCAAAAAGTAGAAAGAATTATAAATATTTAAGTAAATATTTAAGTAGAAATGAACTCAATGTTATATTCATAAGTTAGTCAAAGGATTTCCTTAAATTACATACATTTTTCCATGCATTATCCAAACTTCCATTTGAAATTCCTTGGTTCAGAACTCTACTTGAAAATATAGCTTGAATTTTGTGCTTTTTTCAGAACAATTTTACTCTTTGTTGATCCTCAGGAAAGGGAGCCTAATATGAGTAACTTTCTTTCAAAGAAAGATGGATAAAATTGGAAGTTCAAAGTTGATTTTCTTAAAATAAATTTGGGGACTCAAGATTGTGAGTTAAAAGATCGTATGTTTGGGGTATGGTGTACATATTTATTGAAACAACTATTGAATTATCATAGACACAAATTTCAGTATCCTTCAAGTAGATATTGAATTAGAGTGTATCACTATGTTGTAAAACTATTAAAAGTTAACTTCAAGTGACTTGAGGTCTAATATACCCAAGTATTTATTTGTAGATATTACTTCTTTTATAATTCTCTTTCTTTCTCTCTGTATAACACACATGTACATATATATAGTTATATACTCATGTATTTTATATGTCTACAAATGCACATACATATATTTATATATAATACACACACATATATATGTGTATGTGTGTGTATTATATATATGTATGGCCTGAGTTTAGAAAGGAGATAAATGCATTATATATCATAGAAGTGGAAATAATAATTTTGTACCAAATGATTGCATATATGGAATGAATGGGAATGAGGTGTTGAGGGTAACAATGAGGTGACAAACCTAAGTGACTGGAAAGATGTTGGTGTACTTGATAGAATTAGGGAAGACTGGAACACAGAGAGATGAGTTTTAGGGAAAAGCTCATGAGTTATGTTTTGGACATACTGAGTTTGAAATACCTATGAAACATGAGATATGATATATAAAAGGTTGGTGGTAATGTGGGACTGGAGCACTAGAGAGACTAAGGCTGTATATTTACATCTGGGAGTCATTTTCAGAGAGATGATAATTAAACCCATGGCAGCCATTGAGGAGAAGAGAGGATAGAGAAGAAGGTCCAGGACAGGCTTGCATTGCACCTACAGTTAGAGGAAGAGATATGTATGATCCAGCAAAGAAAACTGAGAAGTAGTCAATTGGGAAAAGAATCAAGAGAGAGGAAGATTATTTAAACTAAAAAAATAGTTTTCAAATATTGTGGAGAGTGTAAGACTGAAAGTTTGAAAAAAAAGACCATTAGATTAGGAAATTATGGGATCTTGTTAATTTTGTGGGGGAGAGAGAGATGAGAGAGATAGAGAGATAGAGAGATAGAGACAGACACACACACACACACACACACACACACACACACACACAGAAAGACACACCCACACACCCACAGAGAAAGAGAGATCAGAGAGAAAGACACTTTTTTCATAATGAAACTGGAAGTCAAATTGCAGAGGGGTTAGAACAATTTAAGAGGAAAGAAGATGGAGGTAATATGTGTAGAAGGATATTTAGAAGTTTTGGCTGAAAAAAGAGAGGAGATTATAGGGTGTTAGTTTGAGGAGATGACCAGGATAAGTTTTGTAAAGAATAGAGATGATCTGGTCATATTTGTAGGCAACAGGAAAGGATCCAGTGCATAAAGGGAGACAGAAAATTAAAGGATGAAGATTACTAAAGAGAAAAAACTCTTATAGGAGATCATAAGCATAAGTGGGAGGATTGACTCTGGCAAGGAAAAAGGGTTGCCATTTCTTCAAAACCTGGAGCAAAGAGGAGAGAATTGGTAATGATAGAGAAGGGACTTGATCTATAGATTTGGTAAAAATATAGGGTTTATGATCTAAAGCCTTAATTTTCTCCAAAAGTTCCCTGTTGAAAGGGCTTAGTGGGGATGGAAACTATATAAATGATTTGGGGACAGAAGAGAAGGTTTGCTATAGATGCCTTGGTGAGTGGGACAATCAGGAAAGAGAGACAATAATTGGGCAAAAATAAATGGATTGCCTGCATCTGTGAAAATATAATTAATGTTATGTTGCATAAATTTGTAGTGGATCCAGTTAGCAAGGTTGTCTAATTGTCTTTAGCTCCTGTTCTGTAGGTAGGTAGGTAGGTAGGTAGGAAGGAAGGAAGGAAGGAAGGAAGGAAGGAAGAAGAGGGCTGGGGTAGCATTTAGGTATGGGAAAGTAGGAGTTGTTATAGGACAGTGGGGTCAGAGATTATCAAATAGAAGATAGTATAAACTATAATTGGATCAAGATTGTCAGGAAGGGGAGAGGAGCAGTAAGATCTGCGCAATGGTGATTGACTTGGGAGAGCAGCAAATCACTGAGGATAAAGAATAGGTTTAGAAAGAGTCAGGAAAGGATAATAGGTGATGTTTGAGTGAAATCTCTAAGTTCAATGTAAACATTGTGTGTGTGTGTGTGTGTGTGTGTGTGTGTGTGTGTCTAGAGAGGCATGAGAACAGTGGTTAAGGTAGAGAAGACTGAATTTTAGGTGCCTGAGAAAGAAGGAAGAATGACTAACACTAACCAGTCCCTATAAGGTGATCTTTCTGGATTGACAGGTAATTAGAGAAGGAAAGATCATTGTGTGATGGTGGAATGGGTAAGTCTGGAGATGACAGTGTTGTTCTTCCTAGCCCAGTGGGTCACAGGATTGAGAGAAGGGATATTGTTTATTTAAAAGGGTGACCAGGAATGTAATGTCTTAAGAGAGGAACCAGATTTCTATGAATGTAAGATGGAAGAATTTAAGAGGAAGATACTTAATACAAGGGCAACTTATTACCAATAGAATAAGTTTTCAAATGACACAATGGAAGGAAAGGGCTGAAGTTGTTGGATATGAGAGTAATGGGAAGGTTGCCTAGGCAGCCTTTCACTCTGAATCTGTTATGTAATATAGATAGTCTCTTTGAAATGTAGTTTTAGAGCAGAGGATTGAACAAGTACAAAATAATAAATTGACTTTGTTCAAAATCTTAAAACCATAGTCACTGTCCTACTAAACGACAGACTCTATTCAGTTAACGTTTCTGTCTTAACAAGCATTAATGATCATTTGGTTGATTCTGTCACTTTTTTTCCCCCTTTTGGTCTAGATTGACACCTAGAAAGTGGGGACCATATCTTAGTTGTTGTTGAGTTGTTTCACAGTCATGTCCAATTTCATGACTGGTGTTTTATTGAAAAAGATACTGGAGTTATTTGTCATATCTTTCTCCAATTCATTTTATAGACGAGGAAACTGAGACCAACAGGCCCAGAGGGTCACATAGTTAATAAGTATCTGAGGTCAGATTTGAATTCAGGAAAATGATTATTCTCATATATTATCTAGACCTGTTTCATATGAATTCTAATATTAAAACATTTTGTGTTTCTTTTTTCTATCTTTACTCCAACTACTGATGATTTTCTACTTTCTCCAAGGTCTAGGGAATGAATCTGTGGATTTCATTAGCATGACTTCCATATGAAAAAATTCCCTTCATCAAAGCAAGTCAGCATCTAATAATCTTAGTTTACCTTAGGTACTAAGAAGTTAGGTGACTTAACACAGGGTCATACTGAGCTGTGGTCATAGGGAGGATTTGAATGCAGGTCTTTCTGGCTTCAAGATCAGCTCTCTCTATATTATACCACACCACTTTTCTCTCCAAGAAGTTCCTATTTGTGGGGTTTTTTTTTTCCATTTTGAGCTTTGTAATGTATACTTAACTCATTTTTTCTGATGAATTTCAATGACAATTTTGTTTCAATAATATCAAACAAGTGAGTTTTCACTGAAATGACTAATAAGAAGGCCATTTGTGCAGCATTCTGTGGTTTTCAGATACATAATTTCATTTGTTCCTTGCATTGTTCTGCCAGGTGGACAGAAAAGGGATTATTTTTCTTCCTCTTTTTGGCTAAGATTAACTTGGATGATATTGGATAGGATAGAATCAATCACTCAACCCCAAAATTACATGACTAATAAGTAAGGGATTGGGATTAAAATCTAGGTCCCCAGGCTTTTAACAAGTGTCCTATCCACTGATAAATGCAGCATCTATAAAATATCTGAATCAACTGGTTGGGCTGTGGTATAGGGAAGGAATTGGTAATTAATTGAATGTGTGCCAAAGATTGCATATAAACTTGTTTTCTAACATTCAAAAATGATAAAAGCTTTCCCCAAAGTAAAACAGAGAATAAAAAAAGAATTCTTAATCCTTTTCTTAGATTGTTATTATAAACTTGGGTAGCTCTTTCATGTAATAATAGTACTTTAAGATTTGCACAGCATATTACAGATGGTCATTCGAACCTCACAACACTCTTGTAAGATAGGTACTATTATGAGATGAGGAAACATGCTGAAAGAGGTTAGACTTGCCCAGAGTCACACAGCTAAGCATGTGTCTGAGGCAGAATTTGAACTCAGACCTTCTTATTTCTGTGTTCCTTCCGCTGCACCACCTAGAATACCTGACATCGGGAGAGTACTTGGCAGCTTGAGAGTGTTTCCACATATACTCACAACAATCTTTTGAGTTGGGGGCGGGGGGGAGAGAGAGAGAGAGAGAGAGAGAGAGAGAGAGAGAGAGAGAGAGAGAGAGAGAGAGAGAGAGAGAGAGAGATTATTTTTTTCTTTTCAGATGAAGAAACAGAAACTCTTCAAGTTTAAATGACTTGCCCAGGGTTATAATGCTAGTAGCTGGCTAAAGCAAAACTAAAGTCTTGGTCTGACTCCTTGGTCTAATAACCTTCCTTACATCATTGTGTTGCCAGCTTCCTCCCTCCCTCCCTTCCCTTTCTTCCTCCCTCTCTTCTTCCTTCCTCCCTGCCTTCCTTCCATTCTCCCTTCTTCCCTTCTTTCCTATTTCTTCCTTTCTTTCATGTATCTGTTACCAGGTTATGGATTAGAATTTAGTTCCCCTCACTAACAAGAGTTGTTGTTGAAGGATTCTCCTTCGCTCCTTGCCCCAGTATGGTTTTGGGGAGTATGTAGTATCCTCTAGTGACAACATAGAAAAAAATGGGCTGATGGTTATTGAAATAATAAAATGAATGAACTACTACATTATTAAGCAATCAGAGAATTGTTGGTGTTCAGTCATTACCGACTCTCTGTGATCCTGTTTGGGTTTTCATGGCAAGATACTAGAATGGTTAGCCTTTGCCTTCTACAACTCATTTTACGATGAGCATTTCTTTCATGTAATGGTAATAATAGTACTTTAAGTTTTGCACAGTGTAAGCGACTTGTCCAGGATCACTGGACACCTAGTTAGTGTTTGAGGCCAGATTTGAACCAGGGAAGAGGAGTCTTCCTCACTTCAAGCACGGTGCTCTATCCTCTGCACTGCCCTCAGTGAATTTAGAAGCATTAAACATCCAAGTTTATTGCTTTTAAAATTTGCTTCATGTGATGCTGTATTTTGGTAATTATACTCTAAATTCCCCCTTCTTGTGAGCAGGAGGTCAGCAGGAAGGTCTCCTTCATTGCACATACTGCCCAAAGAAATGTCTTTTTAACGTTAGAGCCTTACCAAGTTGGTGAAGCAAGTCAGAATAAATTTGGATATTCAGTTGTACAAACATCTAAGAATCACCTTCATTACACTCTATGAATTTCTTCAAGAACTTGGGTATTTAAAGAATGTCATGAGGCACAAAAGAGGACAGGATTGCATAATTTTCTAATCTTACATGGTTTGCAGGATAGGATAAGTTGGAATTGGAAATTGTTACAGAGATTTCAGAATTATTTTGAGAAGTATTTTTCATTTTCAGTAAATCCCTGGCATGAAGTCTATCATTGGTCCATACATTTTACAACTTGATAATTGAATTATTTCCTATTACTTCTGTTATACAATAAGTAGAAATGGGTATATTTCCATATTCTCAAGGGAATCAGTGGGAAGGAAAGAAATTCTTCTCTTTATCCTGAAAAGACATTCTCATCAAGTCAGATCATTTACTTGTTTCTTGTTTTGTGTGAACTTATCTTCATTTTTATTTTTTCATCTTTTCAAAAGAATCATTTTATAATATTAACTAGGGAAATGAATTAATTTAATATACCAAAAGAGGTTTTAGTAACTTCTTTTCCTCAACTTTCCAAGAATTATAAAACAAAACTGTGGAATAAAAATAGTAGTAACCCACATTTACAAAATACTCTTAAGATTTACAAAGCTCTTTACTCACAGCAATCCTGTGAGTTAGTTAGTATTCCCATTTTAAGATGAGAATCTGAGGCTCACAGAGATTGAATCACTTGTCGAGAAACACATAGTTGGGAAGCTTTGGAGTCAAAATTTTATTAGTAGTTTTCTTATTCTAAGAAACCATGACACCTAACACTAGAACATATTGCCTATTTATCTTTTCATATCTTCTTAGTTATGTATTTGAAAATAGAGCTGCTTTTCCTGTTTAATGCCAACTTCTCAAGTTCACTTATGGGTGTTGTATTTGGTTCTTTCTTAAGTAGCCAGGTGAGGAAGTATATAGAGAGCTGAGCCTAGAGTCAAGAAGACCTGGGTTCAAATCCAACCTCACAACCTAGCAGTATGTGTGACCCTGGTCAAATCCCTTAACCCTTATTTGCCTCAGTATCCTGAACTGTAAAATGTATACTTTAAAATAACTTATCTCACAGGGCTGTTGTGAGAATCAAATGGGATAGTTCTTGTAGGGCATTTAGTAGAGTGCCTGACACACAATTGGCACTATGTATAGGCCTATTCCCTTCCTTTGTTTCAATAATTCAGCAAATTAAGTTTAGCAAAAAAGTCCACAGCAAGTGTACTTTTATATTCAATGCTTCTATGAATGCTTTTAGAAAGGAAATTTTATTAGCCTTAATGGTTCTCCTATTGTTATTGTTGTTCAGTTATTTCATGACTCCATTTCAAGTTTTCTTGGCACATATCTTGGAATGGTTTGCCATTTGCTTCTCCAGGTCATTTTACAGATGAGGAAACTGAGGCAAGCAGAGTTAAAGGACTTGCCCAGGGTTACACAGCTAGGAAGAGTCTGAGGCTGGATTTGAACTTTGGAAGATGAGCCTTTCTGTCTCCAAGCCAGGCACTCTGTCCACTGTGCCACCTTACCTGGTGTTTCTGGCTGTTTCATTACTTTGCAAGAATTCACTTAGTGTTGCCACATTAGACAAGTAAGGGCATCACCCCATGAGATATTCTGGATGTGAAGTTTTTTGGTAAGGTCACAGGATCTTCTGACCTCCTGTCACTTAGCATGGACTTTGTCTGGGCCACTTAGTCTTTATGAAGCTACAGTGTACTTACTCCTTTGTGAGATGACTAATTAGCAAGACAACATCTGAACAATTAAGTCTGAGAGAGCATGCTAGCCTTGAGGCTAAAATTATTACCTGGAAGGTCCAATCCTTGTTTCAAAGTACTCACAATCAGATAGCTTTTATGAATAAAGCCTCAGTATTAACAGGAACCCCTAATGGAACGCAGTGAATCCAGATATCTTGGATAATATCGTATCTATTTAACTAATGTATGTCAAACAAAAAAAGAAAGAGAACTATTTTTTATTCATTCTTGAGAATTTTGTGACAGGCCTTGCAGTGAATGAATGGTGACGTGAAACCATATAATGTTGAAAAATTAGAGGTGAAAGTGACTACTATAGGGTGTGTTTTTTTCTTTAAAGAAAGTGGAGAGGCAGTGTAGCATAGGAATCCAGGTGTTTTAATTCCCACTTACTAGCTGTGTAATCTTGGACAAGTTACTTAACCTCTCAGAATCTCAGTTTACTTATTTGTCAAATGAAGAGGATTCTACTTGATAGTTTCTAGGTTCCCATTCACTCAAAATCCATGATTTTATCCTTTGTGCCTATTTGAAATGATGCACATACATTTAAGAGCTCTTGAGCAGGACGGAATAGTCCTTACACCCAAATCCACTTACTCATTCATTCATTCAACAAATATCACTGAACTCCCACTATTTCTTCCTGCCTTGCCAGCCTTTTCATGTTTAGTATGTTTTTAAGTACTTCTGTACAAAGGTTAAAATTAAAGCCAATGTGGTATAATCATTTCTGTATTTAGGATACATAATTGTAAGCATTGAACTAAAAATAGTTCTCTAAATAATCAATTGCTAAAATAGTAAATGTTGGCTTACTTAAAAATCAGGAGTAAAACAGTCGGTCTTTTCTGAAAACAATCTGACCATATGTTGATATTACATTGGCTGACCCATTCTAAAGAGGCCAGATTTACATATGTACTTCATTAACTGGTATAACTTTTAAATAAGTCACTTGTAAATATTTTGTGTATGACTAGGGGTGTGTGTGTGTGTGTGTGTGTGTGTGTGTGTGTTTTAGAAAGGTATGATTATAATGCAGGCATTGATTTCTGCGGATAATATTGAGTAACCAGTAAATGGCATCTTCCAAAGTTTATTTGGAGTTTTGCTTGTGTTTTTATTTGAGCTGCCATTTGTCTTCTTATCTTTGATGTTACCCAAATCAAAGATTAACAGTTTAATCAAGAGGCAAATTATGAAATCTCATCCCATCTTTGGGCACATTTTTATGATGATTGGGAGGAATTTAAAAAAGATAAATGTTTTCTTGATGATCTTTAAAAAAAAAAATTCTATCTCTTCGCAAAGATTCCTCCAAACCTGATTTACACTCATCACAAAGTAGTACAGTCAACCAAAATAAATCAGCATTTTGACCATAGCTGACAATAAAGGCCTTATAAGGAGGATAGCCCCTATCCCTAAACCAATGAAGTCACACATCTGATTTTTTTTTAAAGGGAATCTTCCTGTGATGAATCTCCCTCTGCCAAAGAATGATGGCTACTCTGTAAATCTTCAGTTGCATGATGCACAGACTTGCTCAGGATCATATAGATAACATGCATCAGGAGCTTAACTTCATGATTGTGAAGCCTAGGACTCTATCAGTTATGTCATCCCTCCCTCATAAGTGTGCTTCATAATTGGTGTTTTAGAAACAGCCCAAATAAACCAACTGAAATTTTTTTGGGTAGTTTTCATGCAAAAATAGATGAACCCTCATCCTAGCATCTAACCAGAATATTTATAAACTCTCAGGTCACAAAACAAATATTTTCTGAGACTGACAAATGATTAAAGAAAATATCTACCACAATTTTTCCATTTCCATGAAAACCCTTTGAAGGGGAAATAAAATATAATTTAAAGTAGATATCACTAAGTTGTGTATCTTACCATTTATACAGTCTGTTAAAGAAAGAAGATTATAGCTTTGGGTGCAGAATTCAGCAGCTCTGCTGTGGAAAGTGGTATCATATTACACGTCGAGAAATGTAAGTTCAGCAGCACGGAAGGTTCTTTCACTAGCCTGTGTTGGAGTTTAGGTGTCTCTGGGGACCTGAAAATAGTTCCACTTTGGTAAAGGAAATTTCCCAGTAGGGAAGTGATGCATAAAATGTTCCCCAGACATGGCCAAAGACAGGCATTAGGGTCAGAAATTTCACCTTTTAGGCCATTAGCTCAATGTGACTCAAAGGTGAGGCCCAGGCTGAAGCCATGTCCGAACCTTTCTGTTCCTTCCCCGTCACAGTCGGCCATCCATATTGTCAGAATTACAGATTCATCTGAAGGAAAAACCGGAGAAGGCTGTAGAGGGCAGTGTAGGCCAACTGGATCCTTCAGGTTTATCAGTCGGCTGGCTGGCACTACACTGCAGTGGTCCAGGCACCAGTTAAAATGCCAGTTGCTCTGCTTTCTTGACTTTTGGTTAGCCTAGCTTCATCAATGAAAATAATAAGTTGAAAGGTATAGTAGGACCAAGGAACAGCACAAGCAAGAAAGCTAGGAAGTGTCAGTTTATTTTCTCTTTTATAAAGTGAAAACCTGAGCATTAAGGCCATTTGGCTAGATAGGAGACCTCTGCTGCTTGGAAGACTGAGAAGGTGGTAACTCAATTGTTAAGAGTTCTGAGCTTCAAGTTCTATCATAAAGAGGGGGAGAGACCCTAGGCTTAAGGAGCGCAAACTAGTCTAGGTAAGGAAACAGAGTAGATTTAGGCTTCCATGCCAACCAATACTTGGAGTGGAAGACTGGGCAAAGATAGGGAAACCTGGCCTTTAAAAAAAAAAAGACCACATGAATAACAGAGGGATAGGAGTTTTGTGTGTGTGTTTGTGTGTGTGTGTGTATGTGTGTGTGTGTGTGAATTACTTTGGTAAAGTTTTCTATTTAAAATTCTATTTAAAATTTCTATTTAAATAATTTAGAAAATTGCTTCACCTCTCTCTTTTTGTTCTTGTTAAGTTTCAATTGAAGCAAAAGAGAGACCCCCCCCCACCACCTCCACCTTTAAAAAAAGAGATGAGACTCTTAACCTAAGGTCTAGAAACTTTTATTTAAAATATTTTGATAATTGTATTTTAATATAGTTGAGTATAATAATATATAATTATTATATGATTTCCATATCCTGGGTTTTATTTGTAATCCTATTATATGATAGATTTAAAAACATTCTTGACTGTGTACACTCACACACACATACACACACAAAGTTATTCTCCTGTTCAAATCAAGTCATTCTACTTTTTAAATCAAAACCTATTGCTTCTATCAAAAATTGAAAAAATATCTCAGATATAATGTTTGATTAAAAACAAGCTTCAACTTTCTTGTACAACTCTCTAGGCTGTTGTTCATGCATAGTTAATATAAAATAATGTTTTATCCTCCAACACATATTTATATGAATTTTCTAATTAGGCTGCTGTCTCTTGATTATATTTGCATTATGAAGCAAAGTTAGACAATTTTTATTTCAAAAATAGGCCACCCATATTTTAGTAGCTATCAAAGCTTCTACTCATGTTACCTACAGTGGTCATCTCATGGCAGTTGACTTTCAGTAGTTATGAACTGTAACTTGCTACGAAAGTAGAAAGCAGGCAGCAATGGATCACAATTTCAGTTTTTTAAAATCTTAAATTATGCACAGCCACAGTTCAGTGGTCCATGCCAATATACACAGCCAAGATTCAGTATAAATTAGGTCCATTTCTTTGAACATAGCAGATTTCTAGAGATGTGAAAAATTGTTCTTTATAATCCTAGTTATTAAGACAATATGAGGTGGTGAAAAGTATCATGGTCTTAAGACACACTAACATTATCTTCCCTGGTCACCTGCAATTAGGAAGACTATATTTCTTCACATATTTTATTTGCTTTATTATCTTATACTAGTCATTTAAATATGTATATAATATATGTGTATATATAAAATGCTTTAATGCTTAAACTGCATTTTATACATATGAACACATTTAATACAACAACTCTGGGAGGTGAGTCTATATGTGCTTCAATTTCCCCAACTGTAAAATAGGAATATTCACAGCACTTACCTCCCAGGTTGTTTTGAAGATCAAATGAGATAATTTTTGTGAAGCATTTAGTACAGTGCTTAACATATAGTAGGTATTTAATAAATATTTGTTTCCTTTCTTCATTTTAAAAATATGAATAATAATATTTATACTATCTACCCTCAAAAGCTTATTATGAGACTTCAAATGATAAAATATATTTACAAGTACTTTTAATCATAAAACACTTTAAATAATAAACATTCACATTAATATTTATTTTTAAAACATATGAAAAGAAATTAAAATATTTTTTAAAGAAATATTTTTAGTCCATACACATCATTGCAAAACTGGCAGTGGTTAGGTGCCACTAGACTGGCTACACTTACCCTCCAGAGAGGACTTATAAGATGGTCAAGATACCAGAGGGATTGAGAGGCCCTCCATGGACCATATCAACAGGAGCTCCAAAACAAAACATGTTAACGACAGAAAATTGCACAAGGAGCTGAGGCATGGAAATTTGTGTACAGAAACAGGGTTTCTGATAGTAATTCTGGATCAGGTCTTCATCACCAGAATTTACAGAAAGATTTTAACCTTAAGGAAGAATAACTTACTGGTCAATGAAAATTATGTAAGGAAATAGTAGAACCTGTGCAGTGTATCACTGAAGATTGCAAAAATTTAGTGCCTACTTAAGCAAGAGCTGGTGGCTAAAGTAATTCTGCAAAGTTCATTGTTTTTCATAAACTAATGGAGCACACATTTCTGTTCTACAAATAGAGACTTCAAAATATCTTTGAGAAATCAATAAATGAACAGTATTACGAATCAAGACATTACCATAGATTCTATATTGATCCAGAAAAATAAAAAAAAATGTAGTTATTTTTTTGAAGAGATAATCTCATGCCAAAAACTTATAATCTTTTAGTTGTAAGGAAGGAAAAAAATTTTCAAAATATAGAAATGGAAAAAGTCAAGACCATGGGGAAACAGGATGAAGTAATCCTATTCTATCTTGTGACTAGAGTTGGTTTGAAGATGCTTTCAATGACCCTACTGAAGATGAGCTTACATCACAGTACATTTATTTAATTATAAAAAATAGTGATTTTATCTACCTAGGCAATGAATGATAGGAAGAATATTAAACATAAAAGAATTGATAGCAGGATAGTGACCTGTTCCACAATAGTTTCCACTTGAAGTTCACTGAACTAAAATAATAAGAATTAAATATTGCTATAATTATCTGAAATTTACAGAGTGCTTTAAACATTACAATGTCCACCTCATTGAATAATGATGTATTTCTGATATTTAAAATAAAAGGCATTGAACAATCTGAGGATCATAAAAGATTTTTGAATAAAGAGCAGTTTTTTTTTAAATGAAAACACATAGAATTTTAAGGACAGAAACAAGGTGAAGAAGAGTAGGGTGCTGGGAGGAGGCTAGATACTTGATCTCCTTTATATGATTGGTATCCAAAAACAGGAAATACTTGGAGTGCTAAAAAAAATAAAAGGATCTAAGGTCTTATTATATCCAACTCTTACTAAATCCTGATAACAAAGGTAGTGTTATACTAAATAGGCAGTCCTATGATCTGACCATTTATTAAAATCCAAATAAATGTTTTTATTATATAAGAATTGAAACTGATTCCTTTATTTTCATAATTTAAAAATAATTACTAGAAGTTTAAATGAAAACTTTTACAGGCAACTTAACAGATTAATGATTTAGAACTTTTTTTACTGTTTTTTTTTTACCATGTATAAAAGTTATTTTGAGGTCATTTTGTAATTTTTTAATTGCATTGAAGGGTTGATTATTTTCATTCAAGTATTATTAAGACTTACTTACTTTACTATTTCAACGAACCATGTCAAAATTTCTCAATTTTTGTAGTCCTCCTAGCTTAGAATGGGGTAGTGCTGTGGTGGATAGCATCCTGGAACTTAAGTCAGTAAAATGAGTTCAAATCCAGCTTCTGACACCTAGATGTGTGACCCTGGGTAAGTCACTTAACCTCAGTTTCCTTGACTTTAAAATGGGGATAATAGTAACAATGACCTCACAGGTTAGTTGTGCACATCAAATGAGATAATATTTATAATTTGCTTAATATAGTAGTAGACACTTAATAAAATGTATTTTTCTTTTCTTAGTAGAAGTTCCTTATGAGTTGCTAGGTCTGAAAGTTTATCCTCTTTGGATGTTCTCAAAATTTACTTAGATAACAGAAACACAACCTATTGCTAGCTTGAACTCAAAGTATTTTTTGTCTTGATAGGACTTAGATTATTTAGTATATGATGAAATCCTAGGATGAGCAATGGAGTGAGAAGTGATGAGAGCTCTCACTAATATTTTATGGCAATAGAAAACTGTCTGCCCCTATACTAAGCAGGTTTTGTGGTCCAACATACTAGAAGATTAGTAACATTTTTTTTAGGGAAATAAGTAGTCTTACAATCTGATAACCATTGAGGAAATTACCACTAAATGATAGGTTAGAGATGAAATAATAGGTGGATCAGTGGACAGATCACGGCCCTGGAGTCAGGAAGACTTATCTTCCTGAGTTTAAATCTGGCCTCAGACTTTTACTTAGCTGTGATCCTGGGCAAGTCAAGCTAATTCTGTTTGCCTCGATTTCTTGATCTGTAAAATGAGCTGGAGAAGGCAATGATAAACATCTCTAGTATCTTTCCCAAGAAACCCCCAAGCTGGATCTTGAAGAGTCAGATATGACTGAATAATACCACACTTTTATCTTTTTCTTTTGGTAAACTTCCAGACAAATTAGCTAGGCAAATTGCTTTGAGGAGGGGAACAGACTAACTCATAAATTTCTGTAAGTCATTCTTGTTTTAAACTTGTTGAAGATGGAAAGAGGACTTTGAATTTGTAGCCAAGGTACATCAGTTCAAATCCCATCTCTATCATTCATTACCTGTGTCACTGAGGGCGTGTTGCTTTAGTCCTCCAAAGTCTAAGTTACTTCACCTGCATACTGAGGGAGATGCATTTGACAGTCTAATGTTGCATTGTTTGATGTCCTTAATTTTTGTAAAGCTTTTTGGTGAAATGAATTTATTATGGTTTCAGTTCTAAAGAGAGAAGAGCATCACATTTTCACCATCTGCTTGTGTGGTTATGAAAGTTCTGTATCATGGTTCTAAGCATCATATAAAACAACCAGGCTTTCTAGTAAGAGGAAGAAGGGAAAAAAAACCTGACATTTATATCGAGCTTTAAGGCTTGTGAAATGCTTTACACCATCTTGATCCCTCCAGCAACTCTGTGAGGCAGATTGACAGGTGTTTTTTGGTAGCTCCTGATTCACCATAGGAATCACAGTGTTGGTACAAAGAGAAGAAACATGCAGATGGGAAGATCTGAGAGGAATATAAAATTACTTTTTAAATCATTAAGGAGAGGAATTTCCCTTCATGCATTCTGTCCAAATGGATAGCCCAATTTCATCCCAGAAAATGCATTTTTTTGTCTAATTAAAAGCACAAGCTATATAGGATCACAAATCTAGAACTACAAGAGATCTTAGGGATCATCTGGTTCAACCTCCAAATTTTACAGATGAAGGAACTGAGGCCCAGAGAGTTTAAATTATCTGCCCAGAGTCATACAGTAGTTAAGTAGAAGCTCTGGAATGCAAACTTATCTACTATGACTTTTAAGTCAGAGACATTTTGTTCCATCACTTAGTTGCAAGATACTTTTTCTTATTCTCCTCAGTGGTGGAGCTTAGTATTATATTATTATGCATCATATATTTGATAGCTAAATTTAGTAATATTATTGTTTGAACATAGGAACATCTGCATTTCTTGTTCTCCTCTTACTAATAGGAAACTGTACAAAAACAAAAAGAAACCAGAGGCTTTTTTTTTGGTGATGGGGTTAAGTGGCTTGCCCAAGGCCACACAGCTGGGTAATTATTAAGCATCTGAGGCTGGATTTGAACTCAGGTCCTCCTGACTCCAGGGCTGGTGCTCTATGCACTGCACCACCTAACTGCCCCTCGGAGACTATTTTTTTTTTTTAAGGAGAATGATTTTACTTCTTCTCCTAACACAACTTGTAGGGGAGAAAGTCAGCAACTTCTTGAATAAGTATTATATTTCCCTTTCTTGCTATGGCAAAAGTAGAGAATGTGATTGAGAAGCCTGGGTTGGGGGGCAAGATGAGCAGGCAAAGCCACAAAGGTTCTGGGTTCATCTTCTGTCTTTGTACCCCTATATTTATGTACTGAAATGCAACTGAATCAAAGATTTTTGAGGGTTAAACTGAAGGACTTTGCAGATGGCACCTTCATGGTAGGGTCAGCAATGGAGCTTTTGGTATAGAGTATTGGCGAGTCATAAAGTTTAAATATCAGGTTCCCCCAATTCAGGTTTTGCAAAAGCTATCCCCCGTTAGCCTCTCTTTCTTCCCTTCCCCAATACACAATTAAAATAGTAATAATTAATAACTTTGATGCTCTCTGATCACCCTCTGTTGGAAGCTTACAAACTTTTGGAGGACAACTTGAATGGCAACTTAATTCTTTAGGGTATGTGGTTTGTAAAGAGAAAAGAGTCTGTGGGGGAATAGGGGCATATTTTGAATATCTACTTTCTGTTTTTCTCAGTTTTTCAGTTTTGCATATAATTCCCTAGAGAAAGATACCTTACTCTTTCTCTAAGATCTATTTTTTTTTATTGTTTTAATCAAAATTGAATTAAGTAGTTTCCTCAAGAATGTAAATCACGTCAGGACCAGATAAACACACCATGTACTCGGATTTGTCCTCTGAGAGGTCATGGGGGGGGGCGGGGAAATAGGTGCTTTGTTTATGGAGTCTACATTGAATGGTTGTGCAGTTTCTGTAAAATACTTCACACTTAAATACCCAGAGAAATGTCTTTTAACTTAAGAAAAAATATTGGAAGTTATAAATATCAGTATGTCAGATCTTTTAAAATCTTGATGAATGTTTTACTTTACTTAAATTTAGCTCTAAGTTTCTGAGACTTGCTTTAGGTTTTTTTTCATTTTTTAAATGGGGACACAATTCATTATCCTTGTTTCTTTGATTATTGTAGGGAAGAAATTCAGAAATGTTATCTTTAATATTTATACAGTTTGTTCTTTTCCCACTTGGCTTGTACGGCACGTCTGGGCAATTCTCACTTTTGTTTTTAGTCAGATGCCTAACCACATCATTTTCTGAGAATGTCTGAATGCTGTCAGAATGTTCAATGGGGAAATAGATATTATAAGCCAGTATATAGAATGGAACTCATATATTAAACAATATACTTTTATTTCTATTGCATTTTCTTTAGGACTACTTTTTTAAAAATCTAGATTCTAGAATACTTACAAAATGTGACAATTACTTTTTAAGCTATGAATGAATTATACAATTGGTCTTAGGAGAATTTAGGTAATTTAATAATTGGATTAGAAATTCATCACAGTGTTTTGTTTATCCCTTCCATTTATAGAATTCAGGTAAAAGGGTGATATATCTAAAGAATAGAAAGCAAGTAAAAAAGTAAATGCTACTTTTGTATCAGGTTTGAGGTGTGCTTGATAAAAAAAGACCTTGAAAAATCTTGCCCAGTTTTTTTGAAACAACTATTTGACAAATATAGACTGATCTCAGAAATTCTTAATGTCTCATTTGTGAAAGAAGTGTTTCATAGAATCCTATATTGTAAAAAAATTTCTACAATTTATTCTAAACTTCCAAGAGTACACAAATAAATTACTAATGGTGGAGTGTGTTTGTGTAACGTATATATTTTTTGGTTGCATTTATAATTAAAGTTATGCTTTTGCTGTGCCATGAAGCATATGTCCAAAGTTTAAAAAATTGTTATTCTTGTCTTTATTCATCCTCACCAAAATAATGACTGATAGTTAATTATTTAAAGATCAGATATCCTCCTATAACAGAGTGCTAATGTGAAAAGTCTTATTAAACTTTTTGTGTTTCATTTAATATTTCAAACAATCTCTTAATTAAAGACTAACATAGAAGAGAGAGGCACTTGCATAATTTTTATGTTTTTTGATGAACTTATTTATAAAAATATAACATTTAAGCATATGCATATATTCTTGTATGTATATAAAGACCTTTTTGGGGGGGGTGAGATTGAATTTACACTTCATTGATATAGGAACTCTCAGTAAAGAAACTCCCAGTAGTCCAAATCAAAATCAGTGCCTGCTCAATTAGTCAATCAATAATCATTTATTAAGCCCTTGCTATGCTGCCTGATCCTGTGATAAGAGTTTTTACAAATATTAGCTCCTTTGATCTTCACCACAATGCTGTGAAATAAGCACTATTTTCCATTTTACAGTTGATTAAACTGAGGCAGACTGGTTAATCAGAGATGTCAGACATGCTATAAGTAGCCTAATTCTCTGGGAAACCAATTAAACCATAATTAGAAAATAGTTAACAAAACAAAAATACAATATAGATCATTTTAATTTATGGTTATGTAAATCAATATGCAACCTATAGCAATCCATTTCTATTTAGGTTGACACCATTAGATTAAGGAACCTTCCAGGTCTTGCTAGAGTCATTTGAGGCTGGATTTGAACTGACCCTCCAGACCCATTCCTACTCTCAAGGAGCTCACACTCTGTATACAGAAATTATTTTCTGAAAAGGTGGTCCTACTTTATATGATACCCATGTCAAGGAACATTTAATTGTGTTTTTTTGTAGCCTTGTCAAAGTTAATTATTTCTCAAGTTAAAGGTTGTGGTTTGATACAAATTATTTGTAACCTTCATGTGTAATGTCATAAGCATTGTCAAACAAAGGAAGCAAGCACACCAAATCTTATTTTTTCCTAGTGTAATACCTGTCTAATTGCTTATTTATTCTACAAATATGTGTTCTAGAATGGTGTTTGATTCCAGGAGAGTTAGAATGTGAGGCAGCTAGATGACACAGTGCATAGAGCTAGAGCACTGGTCCTGTTGTCAGAAGGACATGAGTTCAAATGTAACCTCAGGTCCTTGACACAGTTTTGCTGTGTGACCCTGCACAAGTCACAACCCCAGTTCCCTTACTCCTCCCCCACTCCCAAAAGAATTAGAGTTGTGTGTTTTGTCCTAGAGATTTCTATTCTAGTTGAGCAGGCACAGTAGATTCATTAAGACATATTTAACAACAACAAAAGTAGGTTTGCAGAATTATCATCATTTGGTTTTCTTGATTCCTTAAGAATAGTTAATATTGATATAGCACTTTAGAGTTCACAAAGTGATTATCTCTCTGGATCCTCTATCAATCCTGTGAGATAGGTGATGTCTTTTATTTTACAAATAAGGAAAATGAGCCTCAGGAGGGTTAGATCTTGGGTCATAATGCCTGAGGCAGGATTTGAACTCTTGTCTTCCTAACTCAGGTCCACTATTTCCTCTAGCTGCACATGATGACTAATGTTTAACATGCATATATATTTTATATAAAATATCACCACAAGATTTTTATGATCTTACACAAAGTTATTGATATTGTACAAAGGTGACAATTTAGGATTATTATCCTGATACAATGCTTGTCCATAACTGGTAAGAGGCTGGCTGTCTTAGGATAAAGAATGCCTATGCTAAATTGATAGAAGTTTTATCTTAAATTGCTCTCTTCAAAAGTGATCATTTACTGTCATTCTTTAAGCATTTTTAGACTGATGGAAATATGTGATATAATATATGATAACTCTTTCAGATTGTAAATCACACTTAAGGCCTGAATTCTCATACCATTTTTGCTACCAACCAGGTGTGTAGCATTAGAGAAGACACTTAACCTTTCACAACCTCAGTTTGTTAAACTTTAAAATGAGTTTCAGACTAAGTGATTTCTTAGGGCTTATCAAGTTCTGTGTCTTATCATACCATGATTTTTAGTGTAAATGCATGTATACTGACAGACTATCAGTAAATATTCATTAGGCAACTACTACTGTGTAGTAGGTAGATCCTTGGGCTATGAAAAGACAAGCAGAATGCTGTCCTGCCCAAAGGAGCTTCTATTCTGACTAGGGAAGACACAAGCTTTTACCTTGAGGGGAGTCATCAATAGCCAGGGACCAAGAAAAGCAAAAGGGTGGTGCTTAAATTGGATCTTGAGGGGCGGCTAGGTGGTGTAGTGGATAAAGCACCAGCCTTGGAGTCAGGAGTACCTGGGTTCAAATCCGGTCTCAGACACTTAGTAATTACCTAGCTGTGTAGCCTTGGGCAAGCCACTTAACCCCATTTGCCTTGCAAAAACATAAAAAGACAAAACAAAACAAAAAAACAAATAAATTGGATCTTGAAAGAAATCAGAATGTCCTATCAAGCAACCATCATCAAGCCTGTATGGGAAGGCATTGACCCTGCTAAGTTCTGTGAATATGGAGACTATTTGTTGTTGTTCACTCATATCTGATGCTTTGTGATCCCATTTGCGGTTTTCTTGGAGAAGTTTGCCATTTCCCTCTCTTGCTCATTTTAGAGATGAGGAAACTGAAGCAAACAGGGTTATATGACTTGCCAGGGTCATACAGCTAAGTAATAGCCCGAGGCCAGATTTGAACTCAGGAAGGTGAGTCTTCTTGACACTAGGCCCAGTTCACCATTTCACAGTCCCTTCTTTTGGGTGGCTGAGTGTAATGGATGAGTCAGAATGCAAACTGAAAAAGCAACATATATGCAGGATCAATTGAAGATCGAAGTAGTACTCCCCCCCCCCCCCCCCCCAACCATCTATCTTTAGTTCTAGAGAAATACTCTGGTAATATGGAGTTGACCTTGGGCTGTCAGGGACTATGCCAGTGGAAAGTAGATTTTGGCTAGTCTATCAAGTAGAAAAAGGTTTTTAGGCATTGTAGAGTTGAAGAGTTTGTAGGGGATTTTTATTTTTATCAAATGTGCCTTAATATTGGACCCACTCAAACAATAAATCAATAAAGATTTATTAAGCACCTAGTGTGTGCAGACATTGAGCTGATATAAAAAGAAACAAAAACCAGGTCCTGTCCTCAAGGAATTGACAGTCTAATGGATTATAAGTAATTATGTAAGATTGTAATCTAACGTAAATAGATTTTACATATATATATATGTATATATATATATATATGGAACAAGCAGTATACAGGATAAATAGAAAATAATGAATAAAGGGAAGACAAGAAGATTAAATGAAATTAGAAAAGGCTTCAATTAGACTGACTATATGGTTTCATAAGAAAAGTATCACATTTAGAATTCTTTAGGGTCACTTTAAGAACACAGCATAATGCTGTATATAGATGAAAATATATACTTGTGCAGTAAATTATTGTTTCTCTGATTCTTACCATAAGAAAATGCAAAGGTTTGATTTGTGTTACTGTAGCCTTGTGTGAAATGTGAGGCTTCTGAAATGACACTGGTGTGTCATCAGTATAACAGAAATTTATCTTAGACCACACAACCTTTAAAAAAATACTTTTGGTTAAAAATTTCTTTTGAGTTCCAAATTTTCCTCCCTCCTTTCCTCCTACCCCCTCCCTTTCTCAGTGAGAAGGCGACCTATATGATATCAGTTATACAAAAGAACACAATTTTTTTTTTGTTGTTTTCTTTTGCAAGGCAAACGGGGTTAAGTGGCCTGCCCAAGGCCACACAGCTAGGTAATTATTAAGTATATGAGACCAGATTTGAACCCAGGTACTCCTGACTCCAGGGCCCATGCTTTATCCACTGTGCCACCTAGCCGTCACATAAAGAACATAATTTTAAACTTAATTAGTCTTGATAATAGGAATTTATGTAGAATTTTTGGCTTCAACATTTCAAAAGAGACATTTTTCTGGATTATAGGAGGAATTGTTGAATTTGGATTATATGGGCCTTTGGGTCATTTATTTCAGTCTTTTCTTTTGATGGTAGAAAAAATGATGACCAGAAAGGGTATAAGTAATTTGCCCAAGACTAGACAGGTAGGGGTTTTAGGATTCAAACAGAAGGTCTTTTAGTTTTGTGGGCTTTTTTTTTTTAAACTCCAAATTCAGCTCTTTTAATTCTATGTGATTTTTCCCAGATTATGTTCTTCATTCTTAAAAATTTGCACCTATGAAGTCTTACATCTTTGAAAATAACTGAAGTATAAAAGAACCCTGAAAGCACCATTTCTTGTCTAAAACATTCTCTGACAAATGTTTCAGATTTGGAATTTTTTGTTTTGATCATCTAGATCAGAGTTGTCAAATTTGTGGCCCACAAAATTCAGGAGTGCACCTGAATCAGATTAAAATGTAATTGAGAAATGCTTAGCAAAATAAGTAAAAATACAATACAGTAGAGATGATTTTAATTTATGGTTTTTTAAATCAATATGCAGCCTGCAAGGATCTGTTTTTATTTGACACCACTGACCTAGACCAGTGATTTCCAAGTTGTTGGTCTCTGGATCCCTTTAAACTCTTAAAAAATATTTCCCCTGCTTATTCCCCAAGAACTTTATGTATACATGTATCAATACTTGCCATATTAGAAATTAAGATGCCTAAGTATTATTGTGAAAATAGTTTTTCATTTCAGAGGCACCCT